>NW_026733282.1:12500-77500 GCF_028476545.2 Physella acuta
CTACGTTCTCCACTAGCAATGTAAAGTGGAAGTGTTAAAATAAATTCAAAGAAATAACTACATTTGGTACATAATCTTCCAATTTTAGTTGCACTATATAGAGAAGCACATCTGATGGTGGCATATGCTTAGGAAGCTGCTACTTGAAGCTCATTACAAAGATCATCATTGTCAATATCTTTATTAGCGTTATGTTTCAAAATAGTTGCAGTCAGTAAGTATATTTGCAGGTGTCGTTTTGTTGACATTGTACATTTCATAAAGGATGCCAAATAGAATATAATGTTCTAATTGTTGAAATCTCTCTCCAATTGACTATATACACTTATCCAAGATAAAGTAGTAGAATTCGTCTTTGAAAGTATGTTTAAGATCTTGTGGTGCCAACAATTAATTTAGTTTGAAAATCGAAATCTCACCCTGGCCAACGAGATTTCTAATTAAAAATCAAAATAGCACACGTTATAGGCGTCATGGAGTGATCACTAAATCAACATTAAAATTAGATAATCTTCTGAAATGTTCAAAATTAAAAGATGTAGATTAAATACAATAATTATCTCATTATATTACCCGAGGCAAACATTTGTGGAGGGCAGGTGGGGCGGCCGCCAAACGTGGTAGATAATAATATAAAAAGCTTGTTACTGAATTATATGCAGTCGAAATATAGAATCTGCAATGCTACTTGGCATTACGGACTTATTTGTGGGACACCAAAAAAAAAAATCAAAGTGATTGGTAAAAAGCGCCCCGACCTGTCAGAATGATAAAAGGGCGGGGGGGTGGGGGGGGGGGGGAGGGGGATGGGGGCGCCTTTTTATCAACACGAATAACTACTTATAGGCTTAATTTGAAGAGGGGGCGCCAAAATAATGGTTTTTCCTGGGGGTAAAATCACGATATAGCGTCGGTTATTATTCCGAAATTGTACAGCAGTAAAAAACAGTAAAACCATGGCGCAGTCTGCCGAGCCGGTTCCCGAAACCACCGGAAATATTGTAAACCATGATTTATTTTTGTCGCCATATGTTTTATACATAATGGTTAAAAATGTGCGTGGACTGATTTTAGTGGCATTTTAAATACAGCTTTGCTAATAATTTTGTATTTCAAATTACTGTAAGTGTTTGTGCTAATTATTAATGCTACTAAACATTGTTCTAAACGGCATGAGCCTACAGTCCAGGTAAGCAAGTGCAAGTAGCAGATTCTGATATATGGTACTGGTCTTATGTCTCTATCAATGTTTGCCTTTGGTTTTTTGGCTTGGGATTTAAACAAAATGTATAAAAAAGCGTTTTAATAAGAAACGATCCGAAGAGACTAATAAGCGAGATTAATCGTGTTTGAATTTTTCCGAATTTGTTTGTACACAATAGTAAAGGTTGTATTTATTTTAAGTAAAACAATAATATAATATTTTGGATAACAAAGAGAGCAACTCTCAACAATATTGCATAAACTGAATTACCAAACTTAGAAATTTGTTTATTTCCATAAACAAAGTATGCAACATTTTAATCTCACTTCATATCAATACTTGTTGGGTATATAAAGATACGTTATCTCCCTTTATTGTTTTCAGCACACAGTATGATTAATAACTGCTTTTTAGAAACCTAACATTTTTTAACATTATTATTAATTAAATATTGTATATAATATATAATTAA
The DNA here is from genome assembly GCF_028476545.2 of Physella acuta. NCBI lineage: Eukaryota > Metazoa > Mollusca > Gastropoda > Physidae > Physella > Physella acuta. Next base: position 14,177 of record NW_026733282.1, read on the forward strand.
TTATTATGTTGCAATATATATATGTATATATATATATATATATATATATATATATATATATATATATATATATATATATATATATATATTGTTAAATCGTCTTACTTAGGCAAATGATTGATTTGTTTAACTGAACATAAGTGACTTGTTCAATCAGGTTAGTCATACCATGGTAAACAATTCTAAAAAGTAATTTTAAATTTTGGGAATTTTTTTTTTCAAAGCTAAAGAAAATAATTATTTACATATTACAAACAAAAGTAGTATATTAGGTCCCTTTTGGTTAGTATGGGTGAGCAGGATGCGGATGCGGATGCGGATGCGGAACAAAGGCTATATAGGAAAATACTCCCTGCCTGGGTGAGCCGCAGGAACAATGACATATAGCAAAATACTCACCCACCAGGGTGAGGTGGGTGATCCGCAGGAACAACGGGATATAGTAAAATACTCCCTGGGTGATGCGGAGGTACACCGACATATAGTAAAATACTCACCCACCTGGGTGAGGGTGGGTGAGCCGCAGGAACAATGACATATAGTAAAATACTCACCCACCTGGGTGAAGGTGGGTGAGGGTGGGTGAGCCGCAGGAACAATGAGATATAGTAAAATACTCACCCACCCTAGGGTGGGTGATGCGGATGCGGAGTAGGTCAGTAGGTCACCTTTTGGTGACCTTGTGACGTAATTAGTAACATTATGACGTAATCATTGATCTAGTTACGTAATCATTGACCTAGTTACGTAATTTTAACGAGTTTTTTAATTAGTTTAATGAGTTTTTAAAATTTTAATTAATTTTTTGACCTAGTTACGTAATTTTAATGAGTTTTTTAATGAGTTTGAATTTAATTTTTAAATTTTTAATTAATTTTATTAACGAGTTACGTAATTTAATGCGTTTTTTAATGAGTTTGAATTTAATTTTTAAATTTTAATTAATTTTTATTATCGAGTTACGTAATTTAATTACTTTGATTGTATTTTTATTTGTTTAATTTGTTTGTTTACTTGTTGTTTAATTTAATTACTTTGTTTATATTGTGTAATTTTTTATTGAGTAGTTACGTAATTTGATTATTTGTTTACTTTTTAATTATTTTTATTGACGAGTTACGTAATTGGATTTTATTTATTTTTTATTTTGTTTATTTTTAATTTTATTTTATTTTGTTTATTTTTAATTTTATTTTATTTTATAATTAGTTAAATTATTAACTAGTTACGTAATTTGATTTTAATTACTTTTGTTTATTTATTTATTTGATATATTTCTTTTCTTTGTTGTTTAATGTTGTTTATTTATTTGAATGTATGTATGTTTTAAATAAAAGACTAACACTAGCATGTACTAGAACAGTCTTTGTATAGGGACCATTCTCCAACACAACGACCGTTACAAAAATAGAACATCCATTAAAGATAACGATCAGCCACAGCTGTTACGTATCGACCCGCCCGCGAAGTTTTCTCACCGCTGCCCGTTTTAATGGGAATGTATTGATCGCAGCCGCTGGCCCATCACAGCATGATGTCCCACCTAATTAAATTTTTTGTTATGCTTCACCGAGTTACCCCCGCTCGGTTGACGGGTTATGGTAATTAACGACATACATTAAGTAGCTTTCCGCGAAGCACTTAGGTCATTATGCAACAGCTGTTGTGCGACAGCTGGTGCTGTAATTAGGCCGTTCAACCGGATAAATGATCGCGAAAATTGTGTTCTAATCACTTCAACTTCGGACTTCAAATCAAGCGTCACCGCGACTTATCCAGCCTGCGACCTCTGTTGACTCCTGAGACTAAACCCACGCCAGCTTTACCAACCATCACATCCACCTAACCCTATACGGACCACATCTTTTGTGCGTGTTTATTCTATTAAAGGTAAGGTTAATATTACTTTTTGTTTTAAGGGAGCTAACCCCATTAAAATACCCTTTAAATAAATATGTATCTAAATAAGTAGTCATATGTATTCCTTTTAGTGTACAACCGACCCTACGAGACAGACTAACCATCGACCGAACCTATTGAGCTACCTACCCATCCCCGAGGCACCCACTGAACCAAACGTTCCAGCTACATCCAACTACACCATTTCGGATCTCCACACACAGCTAACTTCACGTTCAGCTTACGCGTTCAAACCCATAGGTACGTTCATTTTTAATTTTGTTTTAAGTATGATTTTTGTTTCATGCATTTTATTTTATGTATTTATTTTTATTCTACAGCCAGTGACCTACCCAGTCATCCAACTACTAGACACTTCGTCAATAATGCAAACCGCCCAGTCTACCACCCATCCAGCCATGAGCCGTAACAAGTGTGACATATGCAACCGTGTGTTCACCCGCAAAGACGGTTTGACAAGACATCACGACTCTGTTCACCGCCGACAAGGACATCTCTGTACAACATGCGGGAATCTATTTACACGACTTGACAATTTAACAAGACATTGTAAAACAACACACACCAACCAAACATCACCGACCGACACCCCATCAGCAACCGATAGACAAACTCCACAACCACTATACGTGACCGACAGACAAACCATGCAACCCCTAGCAGCGACCCAAACAACTCGTACCATGACCAACACTATTCCATTTAAGCGACATACGATGTATGACGACATAACAAACAACAAACGCGTAAAGACTAACAACCACAGTGACGTTAATTCACACACCACTATTTTTCCTGTAGACGACCTAGCCATGATACGTTATACATGTGACATATGTGAGCACGCATTCAACTGCAAACATGGTTTGAAACGACATCACGATACGGCACACAGACGACGAAGACATACATGTAGAGAATGTTTGCAAGAATTTACAAGAATAATAATCATTAAAAAAGTTTTTAAAAACCCACGTTTTCTGATTGAACTAAAAAGTAGAAAATAAATACTATACATCACAATAATGCAAGCGATCACTCTACTATAAGCGATCAAAAACGTGGGGCGCCGAAGTAAAAGTTATATTACTATTGATTAGATAATACTATTGACTTTTATTAGGGAGCTTGTAGAGAGTCAACAGTATTAGAAACTGTAAGAAAATCACGGCGCCCCACGTTTTTGATCGCTTATAGTAGAGTGATCGCTTGCATTATTGTGATGTATAGTATTTATTTTCTACTTTTTAGTTCAATCAGAAAACGTGGGTTTTTAAAAACTTTTTTAATGATTATTATTTTCTACTTTTTAGTGTTTGTCTGTTTGTTTGCATTCAAATCTTGCTATTGATTTTATGTTTTCACTTTTTTTTGGGTAAACGAAGACAACTCGTAAAAAGACAACTCGTATTAAGACAACTCGTAAAAAACACGTTGTGTGAATACGTTACTGACTAGAACACATAGATTTGAACCCGTGTCGAGTGGGATAGCAATCGTGTGCCCAACCACTCGACCATATCGTCTCCCCCAAACTGGCCACCAGTGGTAATAGTTACCTCCTGTAAGTTTAAAGTCGGTTAAAACTAAATTATCTGCCCCTAAGCCTGTCGCGAAGTGAGATCGTTCGCTTCACTGCGCGCGGCAAGAGAGAGGCGAGCTACGCGTCGCTCGTTTTTTTTCTAATGGCTCGCAGAGGAGAATTATATATATATAGATTATATAGCGGTCTAAAATGCTCAATAAAATGTTTCCATTGATCAATTTAGTAATAATAACAATTGAATATTCTATGGTCATCCAAAAGAAAGCTTCCCTGAAAATTTCAGCGCGCTAGCTAACTGGGAAGTGCCAGAAATTTCGATCGCAAGATTTGATTGGAAAGACAAACAAACAGAGAAAGCAAGTTAAAGAAAACGTGGGAAAATATAATTTAACGAACCACTATAAAATACCACACACCATCAAAACATTACCAGACGACACATCAGCGACCGACACGAATATCCCATAGGATGACTTCTCACAGACATCTCCTTACACCCAACACAGAAACTCACTTTCTTACTTTTATATTAAAAGACAAGTAGACACAATGTGACATCTCCCCTAGACTGTAGACCGATGGGGTTGTTTTTATTCAATAAAAATTTATTATATATGGTCTTTTGTGATTTTTTAATGTGTTATTGTTTTGTTACTTGTCCCTGAAAGTTATGTAACTCGGTATCCTGTATAAGAGGTATGACTGGAATCAAAATCACGGGAGAGAACGTGACGTACATCGCGATATTTGAAAACAGGGCGATGTTTAACCTCAACCAAAAAAGACAATGAACCTAGAAGGAAGACGAATATATATCTTAGTCTTGCAGCAGATTACCTTCCCATGTTCACTTTAGTATTACAGTTTTCATCAAACTTCTTTTTGACTTGAACTTCGTTAATTTTTAAGAAAGTTTACTTATACATAATACATTACGTCTAATGACAATTTTTTATTTTTACCACTCAATGTATTTTCTTTTTCTATATCTTACATTGTCATCTTAATTTTTGATCACCTTAGTAAAAATTTGCTTAAGATTATAAACTTCAAGTTTTAAAAAACAACAACGTTATAGTACGTCGTGTCAAATGACACACCGTTTAAAATGTCTACATTTAAAGTTCACCAAAATAATGACGTAAAATCTAAATATGATATGACGTTAGCATACATATCATTCAACCTAATCACTCTAAAGTACAAATCAATAATTTTTATTGATTAAGGGGCTGGGTGAGTTATTTTTATTCGGGTGCCCAGGGAAGGTTTGGAGTTGGTTGGGACAGATTTTATACACGAGTCGGTGACGTTTTCACCGAGGCAGGGTTCGAATCTAGACCATGCATGTTTTGGAATTGTTAGGGAGAGTTAAACTAAGGTCGGTGAAGTTTTCACCGAGGTTGGTTTTGAACTCGGAACATGCATGTTTTGGAATCGGTAGGTGTAGAGTCCATACTAGGGTCGGGGAGTTTTGCTAACACTGAGGCAGGTTGCAAAGTTGGCACATGCATGTTTAGGAATTGATGGTAGCCGAGTTCATACTAGTGTCGGTGAAGGTTGGTTTTGATCTCGGAACATGTATGTTTTGGAATCGGTAGGTGTAGAGTCCATACTAAGGTCGGTGAAGTTTTCACCGATGGTGGTTTCAAAGTTAGTACAGGCATGTTTTGGAAGTGTTAGGGGCCGAGTTCATAGTAGTGTCGGTGAAGGTTGGTTTTGAACTCGGAACATGCATGTTTTGAAATTGTTGGTAACCGAGTTCATACTAGGGACGGGGGCGAGGGCGGCGGACAAAGTTGTCGATGTAGGTAGGGTGCAAGAGATATTCAACGAGGAGTGGTGTCTACAAGTTATGTATCCCAGTCTGTTGGAGTGGTTTCTAGGGGGTTGTGATATTAGTTGAATAAATATTTGTCTGTAGGATTGTCATACAACCTTTGTCTCTTAAATGGAATAGGTATAGTGCGGGTAGTAGTAGTAGTACGGTCTGTTTATCTAACGGTTGGTATTGAGGTTAGTGTGATGACGCAAGGTTGGATGGGAGAAGGGGAACGGGGTTGCGGACAAAGGGAAGGGGAAGGGCGAATAGTGATAAAAATAACTCACCCAGCCCCTTAATCAATAAAAATTATTGATTTGTACTTTAGAGTGATTAGGTTGAATGATATGTATGCTAACGTCATATCATATTTAGATTTTACGTCATTATTTTGGTGAACTTTAAATGTAGACATTTTAAACGGTGTGTCATTTAACACGACGTACTATAACGTTGTTGTTTTTTAAAACTTGAAGTTTATAATCTTAAGCAAATTTTTACTAAGGTGATCAAAAATTAAGATGACAATGTAAGATATAGAAAAAGAAAATACATTGAGTGGTAAAAATAAAAAATTGTCATTAGACGTAATGTATTATGTATAAGTAAACTTTCTTAAAAATTAACGAAGTTCAAGTCAAAAAGAAGTTTGATGAAAACTGTAATACTAAAGTGAACATGGGAAGGTAATCTGCTGCAAGACTAAGATATATATTCGTCTTCCTTCTAGGTTCATTGTCTTTTTTGGTTGAGGTTAAACATCGCCCTGTTTTCAAATATCGCGATGTACGTCACGTTCTCTCCCGTGATTTTGATTCCAGTCATACCTCTTATACAGGATACCGAGTTACATAACTTTCAGGGACAAGTAACAAAACAATAACACATTAAAAAATCACAAAAGACCATATATAATAAATTTTTATTGAATAAAAACAACCCCATCGGTCTACAGTCTAGGGGAGATGTCACATTGTGTCTACTTGTCTTTTAATATAAAAGTAAGAAAGTGAGTTTCTGTGTTGGGTGTAAGGAGATGTCTGTGAGAAGTCATCCTATGGGATATTCGTGTCGGTCGCTGATGTGTCGTCTGGTAATGTTTTGATGGTGTGTGGTATTTTATAGTGGTTCGTTAAATTATATTTTCCCACGTTTTCTTTAACTTGCTTTCTCTGTTTGTTTGTCTTTCCAATCAAATCTTGCGATCGAAATTTCTGGCACTTCCCAGTTAGCTAGCGCGCTGAAATTTTCAGGGAAGCTTTCTTTTGGATGACCATAGAATATTCAATTGTTATTATTACTAAATTGATCAATGGAAACATTTTATTGAGCATTTTAGACCGCTATATAATCTATATATATATAATTCTCCTCTGCGAGCCATTAGAAAAAAAACGAGCGACGCGTAGCTCGCCTCTCTCTTGCCGCGCGCAGTGAAGCGAACGATCTCACTTCGCGACAGGCTTAGGGGCAGATAATTTAGTTTTAACCGACTTTAAACTTATAGGAGGTAACTATTACCACTGGTGGCCAGTTTGGGGGAGACGATATGGTCGAGTGGTTGGGCACACGATTGCTATCCCACTCGACACGGGTTCAAATCTATGTGTTCTAGTCAGTAACGTATTCACACAACGTGTTTTTTACGAGTTGTCTTAATACGAGTTGTCTTTTTACGAGTTGTCTTCGTTTACCCAAAAAAAAGTGAAAACATAAAATCAATAGCAAGATTTGAATGCAAACAAACAGACAAACACTAAAAAGTAGAAAATAATAATCATTAAAAAAGTTTTTAAAAACCCACGTTTTCTGATTGAACTAAAAAGTAGAAAATAAATACTATACATCACAATAATGCAAGCGATCACTCTACTATAAGCGATCAAAAACGTGGGGCGCCGTGATTTTCTTACAGTTTCTAATACTGTTGACTCTCTACAAGCTCCCTAATAAAAGTCAATAGTATTATCTAATCAATAGTAATATAACTTTTACTTCGGCGCCCCACGTTTTTGATCGCTTATAGTAGAGTGATCGCTTGCATTATTGTGATGTATAGTATTTATTTTCTACTTTTTAGTTCAATCAGAAAACGTGGGTTTTTAAAAACTTTTTTAATGATTATTATTCTTGTAAATTCTTGCAAACATTCTCTACATGTATGTCTTCGTCGTCTGTGTGCCGTATCGTGATGTCGTTTCAAACCATGTTTGCAGTTGAATGCGTGCTCACATATGTCACATGTATAACGTATCATGGCTAGGTCGTCTACAGGAAAAATAGTGGTGTGTGAATTAACGTCACTGTGGTTGTTAGTCTTTACGCGTTTGTTGTTTGTTATGTCGTCATACATCGTATGTCGCTTTAATGGAATAGTGTTGGTCATGGTACGAGTTGTTTGGGTCGCTGCTAGGGGTTGCATGGTTTGTCTGTCGGTCACGTATAGTGGTTGTGGAGTTTGTCTATCGGTTGCTGATGGGGTGTCGGTCGGTGATGTTTGGTTGGTGTGTGTTGTTTTACAATGTCTTGTTAAATTGTCAAGTCGTGTAAATAGATTCCCGCATGTTGTACAGAGATGTCCTTGTCGGCGGTGAACAGAGTCGTGATGTCTTGTCAAACCGTCTTTGCGGGTGAACACACGGTTGCATATGTCACACTTGTTACGGCTCATGGCTGGATGGGTGGTAGACTGGGCGGTTTGCATTATTGACGAAGTGTCTAGTAGTTGGATGACTGGGTAGGTCACTGGCTGTAGAATAAAAATAGATACATAAAATAAAATGCATGAAACAAAAATCATACTTAAAACAAAATTAAAAATGAACGTACCTATGGGTTTGAACGCGTAAGCTGAACGTGAAGTTAGCTGTGTGTGGAGATCCGAAATGGTGTAGTTGGATGTAGCTGGAACGTTTGGTTCAGTGGGTGCCTCGGGGATGGGTAGGTAGCTCAATAGGTTCGGTCGATGGTTAGTCTGTCTCGTAGGGTCGGTTGTACACTAAAAGGAATACATATGACTACTTATTTAGATACATATTTATTTAAAGGGTATTTTAATGGGGTTAGCTCCCTTAAAACAAAAAGTAATATTAACCTTACCTTTAATAGAATAAACACGCACAAAAGATGTGGTCCGTATAGGGTTAGGTGGATGTGATGGTTGGTAAAGCTGGCGTGGGTTTAGTCTCAGGAGTCAACAGAGGTCGCAGGCTGGATAAGTCGCGGTGACGCTTGATTTGAAGTCCGAAGTTGAAGTGATTAGAACACAATTTTCGCGATCGTTTATCCGGTTGAACGGCCTAATTACAGCACCAGCTGTCGCACAACAGCTGTTGCATAATGACCTAAGTGCTTCGCGGAAAGCTACTTAATGTATGTCGTTAATTACCATAACCCGTCAACCGAGCGGGGGTAACTCGGTGAAGCATAACAAAAAAATTTAATTAGGTGGGACATCATGCTGTGATGGGCCAGCGGCTGCGATCAATACATTCCCATTAAAACGGGCAGCGGTGAGAAAACTTCGCGGGCGGGTCGATACGTAACAGCTGTGGCTGATCGTTATCTTTAATGGATGTTCTATTTTTGTAACGGTCGTTGTGTTGGAGAATGGTCCCTATACAAAGACTGTTCTAGTACATGCTAGTGTTAGTCTTTTATTTAAAACATACATACATTCAAATAAATAAACAACATTAAACAACAAAGAAAAGAAATATATCAAATAAATAAATAAACAAAAGTAATTAAAATCAAATTACGTAACTAGTTAATAATTTAACTAATTATAAAATAAAATAAAATTAAAAATAAACAAAATAAAATAAAATTAAAAATAAACAAAATAAAAAATAAATAAAATCCAATTACGTAACTCGTCAATAAAAATAATTAAAAAGTAAACAAATAATCAAATTACGTAACTACTCAATAAAAAATTACACAATATAAACAAAGTAATTAAATTAAACAACAAGTAAACAAACAAATTAAACAAATAAAAATACAATCAAAGTAATTAAATTACGTAACTCGATAATAAAAATTAATTAAAATTTAAAAATTAAATTCAAACTCATTAAAAAACGCATTAAATTACGTAACTCGTTAATAAAATTAATTAAAAATTTAAAAATTAAATTCAAACTCATTAAAAAACTCATTAAAATTACGTAACTAGGTCAAAAAATTAATTAAAATTTTAAAAACTCATTAAACTAATTAAAAAACTCGTTAAAATTACGTAACTAGGTCAATGATTACGTAACTAGATCAATGATTACGTCATAATGTTACTAATTACGTCACAAGGTCACCAAAAGGTGACCTACTGACCTACTCCGCATCCGCATCACCCACCCTAGGGTGGGTGAGTATTTTACTATATCTCATTGTTCCTGCGGCTCACCCACCCTCACCCACCTTCACCCAGGTGGGTGAGTATTTTACTATATGTCATTGTTCCTGCGGCTCACCCACCCTCACCCAGGTGGGTGAGTATTTTACTATATGTCGGTGTACCTCCGCATCACCCAGGGAGTATTTTACTATATCCCGTTGTTCCTGCGGATCACCCACCTCACCCTGGTGGGTGAGTATTTTGCTATATGTCATTGTTCCTGCGGCTCACCCAGGCAGGGAGTATTTTCCTATATAGCCTTTGTTCCGCATCCGCATCCGCATCCGCATCCTGCTCACCCATACTAACCAAAAGGGACCTAATATACTACTAACAAAACACTAGGAAGTAATTAGAAGTGTGTCTTGTGTGAATGAAACAAATATGCATCTTTTTAAATATATATATTTGTGTTTTTTTGCAAATATTATACACTATGTCATTGTATTAACAAAACATGATAATATTACGCTTGTAATGAGGTTGAAATGTTGGTATTTTTGTGATGATAATTGTACAACAAATTTGACGTCAGTGGAGAGCTCTATTTGGACACGTAACCTTTTTTTTAAACTAAGTGATGAGCTGGTACCATTTTACAATGTGTTTATAAAGTGTATTTATATTGAAAATCCGCTTACTGGAGCTCACAGAAGATGCTGGTTGATGTGTAGGCCTGTGTAGGGTCAAGGAGATAGACGGCGGAACTTGCCTTGGTTCCTTTACACACTCTTAATACTTAACTCTATCATCAATTTGATTCGTTTACTCATTTCAATATTATCGCTACACTGTATCCCTAAACTAATCATTCACTGAACATTATTGAAACAAAAGAGTAAAAATTGTTTATGACTTTTGTTTCATGGGTTAGTCCAACGATATGTGGAATATATGATTGTGTTGGCAAGATTGTTTTCTGCCTGAAATAGATATGATAATGTCTAATGTTTTGTCTCTGTAGTTCAATTCGATAACATGTGGTTTGATGGTTTTACTGGGGATGTGGTCATCCACATTTGACGTCCACACACTTTTCGGATTTTAGATCCCGCCCGCACTATACCGTATTCAGAGCTTCTTCCAGGCATCTCGTCGCCCCCCCCATCGAAATGAAATGTATATAGAAAATATATACTTTTAACAGTGTCCGCCCCCCCCCCCCCCGATGAAAGTCTACCCCCCCCCCCCGAAAATTTCTAGTCTGGAAAAAACACTGCGTACATGAGAGGACATATAGGCTTATACATCGAGGTTAACAGATGGACACATACTTTTTATTAGCGTAATTAATCTCACCCTGGCCAACTAAATTTCTAATTCAAAGAGAGAGCAGAGTTTCTTTCAGGCATCTCTGGAACATTTTTTACCGCCCCCCCCCCCGAACGAAAATATATACTTTTATCAGTGTCCGCCCCCCAGAATTAAAGTCTACCGCCCCCCCCCCCCCCACCCGAAAATATCAAGTGCCCCCCCCCCCCCCCCCCCGAGTAAAAAGTCTGGAAGAAACCACATTTCCTCTTTTGAAAGCTCAATGCAATCAAATTCAAAGCGAAATAAACAAATAAATCTGAAATAAAGCAGGATGTTAGAGTTGTCTCCTTTAGTTCAGTTTCTCGCTTCTTGTATACACGTATTGATTTTTTTTATATTTTCCTTGCTTCGATATTTTTCTAGTAAAGCTTAATAAGAATTTTCTGTTGATTTTAAAATTGACATTTGGTTTTACTATTTACAAGCTCAATTACATGTCAGAAAAAGGTTTTACTCTTGTGAATCTCTATTAGTGCTCACAAACTACTGACAAACACTGAAATACTAAAGCTATCAGTTAGACAATGCGAAATTATGCTGCTACTTTCATGTATGTTGTTAGAAAAAAATATATATGTTTAATAACGTAGTTCTTTACAGACTAGTTGAAATACATCGATGTCGCGTGCCCTTTGTTTTAAAACTGTAACGATGACAACGATGCTTGCCGAAATAAAAGAAACACATTTTAGTTTACTAAGAGAGGTTCGTGGTATTTTAACAAATGTGAACTTTTATTAGAACCTAACCGTATTTCCACTTTGTGTCTGCCTCGGCTATAACAGGAATAGCCACTAGCTAACACTCTCTTAAAGTTTTATTATTAACTAACAGTCACTGACCTTTAAGTAAACATATATGTAAATAATCGAGAATTGTGTGTTTATTTAGCAGCATACACTGGGCGTTTTCCGAGTTTAGGAAATAAAATTTATTTCAATGTGTATATCTATAAGCAAAACCATCGGCTCCTATAGTAATAGCCACTTAAAGACACGCTATGAAATGTTTATACTTCACAGACAAAATGCAATATTAAAAAAAAATATTTAAAAAAAGATAAGCCAACTACTGTGTCGACTAAATGCTGATAGATATTTATCTCTAAACTTATTATATCAGAAGCGCTTTCACATTTCATTTGGCTGAACAGAACCATAAGCAAAATGCGTATGCGTTGAGAAACAACATTTGTTTGTAGCTTCAGTTTGTTTGATTTATTATTGCATGTTTTATCATAGAATCGTGATGACCAATACATATTTGCAATGTCTCTTTTTTAATCAGTATTATAATAAACCAGTCAAAAGAGAACGTAACTATTTAATCAAATGAAATGTAGGCAACTGTTTGACAATGTTTCTATTAAAACGTATTCGTTTTACGTGTATACAAGAAGCATATAATTAAATTAATCACTCTAATATATAGTAAGTTGAGGCTACTATTAACAACTATTAACAACAATCGGCTTACAAAAATACATTGCAATAGAAAAATAAATATCAACGTTGTTTATAACAATTTATTCATTGACTTGTATTAAACTTAAACAATTTTGGAAAGAAAAATACTTATTTTAAGCTGCTTTATTTTAAAACACATATGGGAAGTAAATCACACACTTAGATCAAGCTTATTTACTTGATATATCTTTTGCACAATTATTTTTTATTAAAATATATCATAAATTATTCCTTTATGTAACTTTGTATTTATTTATTTTTCTTGTATTTCTTTTTATTTATTATGTTTTTAAATTTCTTCTTATGTGTGTAATCAGACCCTATCAGGCATCACGTACGTGTCAACTAAATGAGTAAAATACAACTTACGACATAACTGATAAAGTTTGGGCATACAACAAAGGCAGTTGTTCTTTTTATAGAAAGAGATATGCTATTGATAACCCAAACTGCTTAGTAACTTAATATAGAACTGTGTATAGTATGCAGCCTTTCACCAACCGAATCTGTTGAATTTTATAACGTTCGAGCAATGCACATGCTATGTTCTTTGAGATCCAATACATTCTTTAAAGTTTTTTACTGGTGTTAACCTCTAAATTAAAATAGATGGACACTGCATTGACCGTCTCAGTTTTCACCATTCAAGTAAGGCATCAAAACACAGAAAATAATAATATACACAGTAAGTTAGTTCAAAAATAATCTACCAGGATAAAAAAAAAAGCATGCATGCTATTCAAACAAAAATACAAATAATGTGACATAGACACATCACACAGTAATCGACCCATTTCATTACTCAATACATTTTACTGCACTTTATTTTGGATTTTTATATTAATTAATTAAATTATATTGCTTATCATGATACAAACAAAACAATACACTTTTGAATAATAGCTTTTCTACATGGAATTAGTCATGTTTATCACATCCAAATTAGCCCTTAAATGCATACCGCTACAGGCCTGCAACATACCAGTTACCTTCCCATAAAATATTAGCCTAAACATGTTTGATTCTGTGCATCGCGTTGTTTGACTGCTACAATGTTAACCTACAGCTTGGGCATGTCTAAGTGACCTAGATTTGTTTTACCGCCCAGCCGATCTCAAATGTGTGCATGGTCACAAGGTTTTTTTTTTCTCAGCATTTTTAGTTAGCGTTTCAAAGTTCATCAAAGTCAAATAAATTGATTTTGGAGTTTTAAAAAATATGTTTCTGACTACCTAAGGTATGTATTACATATTGTATGTGTTGTTTTGAAAATCAATTCATAATTTATTTATAAATCTTCACAAAACGTTGGTTGCAGTACTGCAACGTTATGCATGTTGACCTACTTTTGCACTTTTTTTTTTTACTTTATACATCAACATTAATTATTATATAGTATTTTGTTTTTCTTCTAGTTTCAACATAATCATTAAGAAATCAAAGGTGAATCAAGGTGAAGAATAATATGAAGTAGATGCTCTTGGTGATCCAGAGTATCTTCCTGGATCTCCTGGACCAGTGTGGGCCCTGTATATCCTGGACCAGTGTGGGCACCAAGTCTCGTGGATTTTAATTAAAGAACATGTTTATACTAAAAATATATTTTTACTTGACTATACTCTTCATATACACATCAAAACAATATAAACATATGTTTTTCAATCATTATTAAAAAGTAATTCATTTAATGGTTAGATTTTCAATAACATGGATAGAGACCCGTATCATTCATCAGAATCTGCTACGTGCATATGGACAGGAGGGTAAGGCTGTTGATGTTGTTTATGAAACAAAGAGGGACAGACTCTATGACTTAAATAAGTAAAAAGACTGTCTCCAAGGATCTTGGACAATTCAGTGAAATAGAACTCACAGTCCACAAGATCAATCTAATCAACCACCAAGAAGTGAAGACAGTTGGAGGGGGTTTGACTATTGGAGAGAAAGGGCGTGTTGTATATTTTGTAGTGTACACCTAGTATTAGTGATCGATAATTAAAGTTCAAGTTATATTTCGATGATCGGACTTGTTGGTATTATTAGTGTCGTCGGAAATAAGAGTGTTCCCGTCCGCATCACATGTCTATAGTTGGAATGTTAGTAATAGAATTAGTCATCATATATAACGCATACATCCCTAACCCCATCACACCCAAGTTTAACGCTTAAAAAAAACCGAAAGAGAAGCTAGCGGTAGAGAGCTAGATTGCCAAACCGTAGGTCTCGAGTTCGAATCGGCGTTCAAGTCAGTAGACCGTCCCTGAGTCCACCCAACTCTGATGGGTACCTAACTTACGTTAGGGAAAGTAAAGGCGGCTGGGTATATTGCTGACTTCACTATGATGTATGTATCTAGATTTCTGTAATTGTTATGTAGAATTACCATGTTATTATGATGTAAACATACATTGTTCAAAATACAATTCTTTACATTCTTTTAGTTTAAGTTACTTCCCATTATCTTTCTAAAAAGAAAATAAGGGAAACAACTAAAACATTTGATTTAAAATTATGTAAAAGTATTTGATATAAAAGTCAGTTCAACATTTAATGTTTGGTATGACAGTAACAGTTAGATTATAATTACATATATAAAAAATATGACAAAAGTATATATTTTTTGAAGATTAGATTTAAAAAATGTCACAAATTGGCTGAAAAAACTGCTAGCGAAATGATATGATATATTACAAGACACTGGAACACTTCGATTTGACAGTGTTTGGTTAGGAGTCTCGGCTTTTGCCTGCTTGAATATGCTCATTTTTGTATTAGGCCTTTTAAAAAAAAAAAAAAAAAAAAAAATTTGATTAAGCCTTAAAAAAAATTGTACATACTGAATTGTAACAACAGCATTCAGTGGACAAGTGAAAAACAAACAAATTACGTAAATGACATGTCTGAGCCTAAGAAATGTGTTTGTTTACTACGGTAGTTCCTAACGGCCTAGCAAAATAAAATACTACACAGGGTGCCTTGGGCTACATTTTACAACGATCAACTTTGTAGCGATGACCGCCGACATGAACTCAACCATTATCGTTCATTTAGAAAGGAGTGAGTTGGTATTAGCAATATACATTCTTTGTAAATTCTCAACCAGGTATATTGTTCATTTAGAATAGAGTGCGTTCATATTAAAAATATACATCTTCATTTTATCTTGACAATACTCTAACAATAAAGTTATGTTTAGTGTTTGACTAAGATTTTAGCGACTCAAAATAAACAATCCCATAGCTAATACTTATTTATGATTGATACACGTACATTATTGAATACTTAATAATACTAATCGCATTTAAGAACATTTTTAGTAATATTTATTTGATCTCTAAGTAACAATGTGTGAACTAATCTGTAGTTATACAATCCGTTAAATGTAGTTGCTGAATGGTGAAAGGTTGCATATTATACATAGTTCTATATTTAGTTAGTCAGCAGTTTGTGTTTCCTTCATAAAATGTACAACTTCCTTTAGCATATGTTCTGCCAAGCATAACCTTATCAGGACTGTCCGTTACGTGTATGTTACCGACATAGTTGACACATGTGTGAGGCCTGACGGGGTCTAACAACACACATAAGAATAAATTAAAGGCGTAATAAAAAATACTTAGCAGGAAAACAATGAAATAATTACAAAACCATTATACAAGGGAATTTTGCGAACGATATATTCATTCACAGTGTATAAAGTATTTGAGCTGACGTTCTCCATCTGATTGAAAATAATTTTTAATACAAGAAAATAGATATCAAAAAGAATTATTCTGTACAGCAGGTGTGTTCCTCACGAGCCGATACAGAAAAGTGTAATACTTAATTGAAAGAACTGACGCTGTAAACTACATGTCTGAGGCTAAAAACATGTCCCCATTACCTGCATTCAATAGCATCTGCCCACACTTTTTTATAAAGTCGAGTGTAAGCCCTGGCCGTGACGGCTAGTTAAGGTAAAACCTTCAAGACATTATATTCAAGTGGCTATTACTATAATAGCCGAGGCATGCACCAATGGATGTACTCGACATGAAGTGACTATACGGTTAGGTTCTAATAGCAGTTCACTAACCTCTCTAAGTAAACTAACATGCGCTTCATTCTTTTCTTTTCGTTAGGCTACGTTATTAAACATATCATTTTTTTCAAACAACATACATGAAAGTAACGGCATTAGTTCGCATCGTTTGTTAGCTTTATTAGCATGTCAGTGTTTATCAGTAGTTTATGAGCACTAATATAGATTCACAAGGGTATAACCTTTTTTCTGACATGTAAGTGGGCTTGTAAATAATAAAACCAAATGAGAATTTTAAATTCAACAGAAAATTCAAGTTAAACTTTACTAGAAAAATATCGAAGCAAGGAAAATGTAAAAAATAAATACGTGAATACAAGAAGGGAGAAACTGAACTAAAGGAGACAACTCTGGCATCCTACTTTATTTCAGATTTATTTGTTTATTTCCCTTTGAATTTGATTGCATTGAGCTTTCCAAAGAGGAAATGTGGTTGATAATACAATCACTACGTAATGTTAAATGAATCAAAGTAATTAACGCTTTGTAAATGACTGAAAATTCGAAGTGTAATTTATATTATACCCATGGTGCAGCTTACATGTGTTATAAATAAGCAAATTAATAACTTAATGTTAGAATTTTACCTCAAACATTTAGCTAGAACTAATAATGAGTTGCATTCATTGCCGAGCTTTAATTGGTACCAGGCGCAGAATATAGTTTTTAAATGCAAGTTTTTGGAACCATGATATTTGATTGCACGGGAATAAATAAAAGCAGATGTTACAAAGTTATTATTTTTGTCAAAGAAGAAAGTAATGTATGAATTGTAAATGATTATAGTCCCGAAATTAGGATACATATGCTAGTTATATAGTACATTAGAGGTGCATTTTAGAGTCAAACTGCTGAAGGTGGTGATGTGGGGGTGGGGAGGGTAAAGTTGAATACGGTATAGTGTGGACGGGGTAGAGACAATGTCTAAAATCCGAAATGTGTTTGGACGTCATATGTGGATGACCACATCCCCAGTAAACCCATCAGAAAAGCCACATTTAATCGAATTAAACTACAGAGACAAAACATTAGACATTATCATATCTATTTCAGACAGAAAACAAGCTTGCCAACACTAGCATATCTTCCACATATCGTTGGACTAACCCATGAAACAAAAGTCATAAACATTTTTTACTCTTTTGCTTAAATAATGTTCGATGAATGATAAGTTTAGGGATACAGTGTAGCGATAATGATGAAAGGAGTAAATGAATCAAATTGATAAAAGAGTTAAGCATTAAGAGTGTGTAAAGGAACCAAGTCAAGTTCCACCGTCTATCTCCTTGACCCTACACAGGGCCTACACATCAACCAGCATCTTCTGTGAGCTCAAGTAGCGGATTTTTTAATGTAAATACACTCTATAACACTTTATAAAATGGTACCAGCTCATCACTTAGTTTAAAAAAAAAGGTTACGTGTCCAAATAGAGCCCTCCACTGACGTCAATTTTGTAATACAATTATCATCACAAAAATACCAACATTTCAACCTCATTTCAAGCGTGCTATTATCATGTTTTGTTAATACCATGACATAGTGTAAGGTGACATATTGATTACAAAAATTAATGAGGCATTTGCAAATGCCTGAGACCTGACGGCAGACTCCAACTGACAAATATCTCGTATGTCTGTCCAAAATTAAAGCCAACATATAATTTATACTTGAGCTTTCGGCTTAATATATCGTATTGTCTTCTTCAAGCGATTTCTTAAGTCCGTTTTCTTTCAACTAATTCAGATTTCCAACTAACTTTAACTCAAAGATTTGTGAAACTAGATGTAAACTCCTAACCTACGCCATCATTTAAGATATGTATTAAAAGACAGACTGACTATGGAACTGTAAAGATTACATTTGCCTCTTGTTATTCACTGAAACATCATAACAAAGCATGTAGAATGTGGCCTTGATCAGCTAGCTCTCGCCAGATATAACATGTATGTGAATGTAGTGCTCTTACTTTACACCACTTAAACTGACTGGGTCAATCACACTTTAGTGGATAAAAACAATACAAACCTGGAGCACACTTTAAAAAAAACAACAGGTTGTTTGTCTGGAACTGTAGACTGTTGCTTAAATTGTTGTCACCGTTTGATTATTTTAAATCTATTTACGTATTGATGAATTGAGGAATTGTTGAATATGCTACTACAATCATTCAGACCATAATTATAACTGAAGAAGATAAGAGATTGTGAGTGAAAATTTTACAATAGCGTGATAGCGCATCATTAAAGAGAAGACACACGATGATTATGTCGATTGTTAGAGACACTTTAAAACATGAACTAATTGACGAAATAAATAGGAACAACACATAATTGGCAGTACAAGTTAACGAAATAAATCGCCCCCACCCCCACCCCCACACCCAACCCCACACCCACACCAAAACCCGAGTGCTTTTTTCTCCACATCTAGTTTTAATGCAAATGTTATATTCTATTTGCTGTTTATTTTTAGCTCTTTTTTTCAGACGCGCTTTGTTGAGTTTGCTGTATCTGAAAAGGTTTGGGCCTATGATTTCATTAAGCCATTTAAGTCCTGGCTCAAATGGCTCCTCTAAGCTGGCTCTCGCCTTACAGTTAACATGAGCGGGAGCAACTCCACTATTGATGTTGTAAAGCGGTATTAATAAATGATTGTATGTATGTAAACATGGATAACAATTTGAACTGTTGTTTTAAACGAAACTCAATTGTTCAGCCTTCGTCATAGCATCTTAGTAGTGTGCTATTAGTGATTTAATATTTATTAAAACATAAGCACACTCGTAACACAAAATAAGTTTAAATATATATATAGATAAATACAGTGACATACGAGTGCCCCGGCATACGAGATCTTTCATATACAGGCTATCGATATAGCAACATTTGAGATACGATTTACCGGAGTAGCGGTTTTAACGGTTTGTAGAAAAGAAACATCTCTAAAACACTTGCAAAGGATTGTGTATTAGAGCTATATAATGACACTTGCCTAACTCAGTTCTAAATCATTCCTTAAAAGGAGGGAAAAACAAACCTTATCGGACAGGTGTATTTGTACATCCTGCATGAAAAAGTTGGGATAGTGAGGAAAGCCTGGAGAAAAGTTGAACGACCATCGAAGAGAGAACAGTAAGCGAAAGTAATAAAAATGTATATAGTAACATTTAGGTTTAATTATGTTTGTGAAGTATAGGGATTAAGTGTAATCTTAAGTGCCCGATTATTTTTAACATTAACTGTGAGTGAGTGAACGAAGTAAAGCGCCACCGCCTATCTCATCCACCCTACACAGGGCCTACACCTCCACCAGTATCTTTGTGAGCTCAAGTAAGTTGATTTTCTAGGTAACTACACGCAATAATAGCAGTTTTTTTTATTTGCATTATCCTTCATTGTGCTATGAAACTTAATTTTTCATTTATAGATACACGATTCTTATTTTTAAAACATATAACATAAACAATTGGGGTGACATTTGAAGATACAACGGATTCTTGGATCTTAAATTGATTTCGTCAATGAAGAAAATCACTTATGTATACGAGCAGTTTGACTAAGAGCAATGCTACAGAATGAATTAAAAACGTATTTCAAGGAAACACTATACATACATAATAGCCATTCTACAACAGTGTTGAAAAAATCTAGAAGTTTAAAATCTAATATATTAGTACTTTAATGTCTACCATTGTGTACTTTTAAAAATCCTAAGGGAGATAACTTATTGTTGGTCCTTAAAAGTGTTTTAGTTTAGCAAAATTCAATTTTTACATAGATATAAACAGGTTAACAATTTTACGTTTAAACTTGTATATATTTATTTAATGATTGCAATATATATTTTATTCCTTAGTCTCTGTTTTTCCCAAAAGCGTTTATATTTTTTGACATTAGATTCCATTAAAAGCTGTATGATTCGTTGTATACAAATTAATAATAAGCGAAATCTTTTAATTTAAGTATATTGAGATTCTTTTGCCCTTGGTAGTTTATAAAATACGTTTCTATTACTTTACTATAGGCCAGGGTCGGCAACCTGCGGCTCACGAGTCGCATACGGCTCCTTTGGGGTGGAGATGCGGCTCTTCAACTGCATGCACACATATTCATAATAATTTTATTTTCAAAACTAATAAAAATACTGTTCTACAACACTCGGTAATGAACGATATAATAATAAACATAAACAATAAGCACTACTAGAATATTAACTACTCCCTATTTCAATGTACTTCCTATTAATTGTCTATCCCAAGTTGCAACATTCGACTTCATAAGGGGATATCACAAAGGAACTAATCGAGCTTATTGTAAAACTGCTAAGAAAGGAAAACCCAGCATATGCTTTGTTTGAAGACATTTGTTTCGAAAAATAAAATCACTTCATTTTTTTGAAGACACGGAGAGGTAAATAACTTTATTTCGAAAAATTTGAAAAAAAAATATCGTGATGAAACCAACGCTATTATTCACATGAATAACTTCAGCATTACTATAAACAAAATGAAGGATGAGTTCACTGAGAGATTTGAGCAGTTCAAAAGAAGTGCAGGTACTATGGCGTTCATAGTAGATCCTCTCAACACAAAAACAAATGAGATTAGTTTTGAGCTATTTAGAATTGATGCTGGTTCGCTTCAAATGAAATTGCTAGATTTGAAAACCAAATATTTGTGGAGTGGTAAATTCACACATCTCATGAGCAAGTTAGATGGTTTAGAGGTCCAGTAAAACATGCACGTTTCGCTGCACAACTGGACAGCTCTAAAAGAAATGCCGCGAATGGAGGCGCTATTATGTTACTGATGGAATAGTCTTCCATGAAGCTAAAGTGAGGTAAGGAAGTCGGCATTTGGAGTGCTGACGATCTTCGGGTCAACATATTCATGCGAGCATGAATATAATAGAAAGTATAGAAGCCAACTAACTAAGTAATACAAATCTAGAGGCGTGCTTGAAACTGAAAACAAGTAATGAGCCAGGTTTAAACAAACTTTCAAAAGGTCTGCAAAGCCAAACTGTTGTAAATAGTATTCAATAATTAAAGTTATATAATTTGATTACTGATTACTAAATAAAATACGTTACTATTTTTTCTGAGAAACATGTGAGTTTTTATATAAATAAATATTATATCATACTATTGAAATTAAAATGTTAATGGCTCTTTAAAAACTTGGAAATTCGATAAATTGTAACCACTATGTCAACATTTGGCTTCATAGTCGATAATGGGTCACAGTAAACTAAGCAGTCAGAAGAAACATAGTAGCATACCCAGTGTAGTCCAGTAATTATGGCATTTTAGTTTCTCAATTTAATTTCTACATATACAATTTACGTTCATGTCTTTGAATTTATGAAACTACACAATAAATTATCATTATAATTTAAAATGTTTAAAATAAATGTATTAAAAAGAAAACGATGAGACAGCTGCTATAGATTTAGATATTTCATTTGATGTGTCTCATTGTAATGAACATCATTTCGGCTTGTCATAAAATTTAATTAAAAAATCAATTAAATAACAATTTAATTGCACATTTTCATTTTTTAAGCTATTTTTTGTTTTGTTTTTTTACATTGTAATTAGACTGTTGAATTAAATCTATGTTTAAGTAAACCATATTAAATGAAAAAAGTAAATCTGTATCAGTCCTCACAAGCCGATGATGAAAACTGCAATACTAAAGCGACCATGCAAGACAAACTGACGCTGTAAATTACATGTTTGAGGCAATTTTTCTTTTCCAACACTCTAGTTGTTTTGGTAACAAAAAAAAAAAAATCTCCGCAGTCTATCGGATGTAAGTTGTGTATAGTAGCAGTATTAGACTAACGTAGCATTATTATATTTTTGGAGAAGTAATACGATTTAAATACCTATCACGTAAAACTAAACAACTTTATTAAACGTGGTCGGTGTGGTCGAGTTGGTAAAAGCTCAAGTTTGCTAAACCGAAAAGTCTCGAGTTCTAACCCTCCGACAGATGAGGCTCGTTAGCTGGGGACAACCACTCTTCTAGGGGAGACAACTCCAAAATTAAACAACTGCTGCCTTGTAGTTTGTTCTTGGTTGGACAAAGGTTTTGGAAGCAAATCTAAAAAGAAAAGCAGGCTGAAATCGGGTCAATGGCCTCAATGGCGCATAATATTTGACACGTATGCTTTATTGTGATGGAGGCGTGGTCGAGTCGGCAAAAGCTCACGGTTGTTAAATTCGAAAAAGTCTCGAGTTCAAGCCCTCTGGCAGATAAGGCTCGATCCCTTCTGACACTAAAAATTAAGAACGAAGAAGAAGAAAAAAAGAAGAATTAAACACAGTTAACTTACATATAAGGTAAACATAAACAGCTCTATCAAACATGCTAACGTACATACCACTAAGTGAATCATTGGAAAGGGAAACAACACAATATATGCTTTAACTGTTAGGGAAATTGTGTTAAATACCTTTCGTTTATTTTACTAAGCTATTTATATTATTACTTTTAATCTTAACCATCTTGTTTTCACTACTATGGACTCTGATAATTGCAAACAGTTTCCAGGTGTTTTCTTTCTTTTTTAAGCTTACTTTTTTAAGCTTACTTTGGGATTGACGTATTTTTTTAACATTAAATTATTCCTCCTGTTACTATCAGTTTGGCAAATATTAAAATAAAATACAACCGACAGGGAGGCAACCAAATTAATACTATGACTGTTAGGAAATTGGAGTTATATACCGTTTTTATTTACCTTGTTATTACACTATAATTACAAAACTGGAAAATGCCAGCTTAATTAATTAAATAATTTGTTTTTAGAAATTATATATTATTAAAATTTTGATTCTGTTAACAATTAAAAAAAATAATAATAAATAATAAACACACACACAAAAAAATAAATAAAAAGAAGACTGCAGATGATTGGTACACACCAATTGTATATAATATATTTTGTTTCATGTTTATTTCGTGTTTAACTAACTGTACATCTTACCTCTTTTAGGAAGCCCATACCAACGTGTGTAGCTAAATTCGCTATTATAAAGTTTTCTACAACCCACCCATGTTATTATTATATCCAAATCTTATCCAATTTATAACATTTATCTTTCAAAATCAGCAAAGCACTAATGTTCCAGGAAACACCCCTCCCCTCACAAAACCTACCCTTTATTCTGTAAATAACATGTACATTTAAAAATGAAAGTTTCAGGAATAGATTCAAATTGTAAATTTGCAACAGTCTTCAAAAGTCACATGATGAAAGTACTAAAACAATTAGCAACTGACACCACACAAACAATGGCTGGGCACGCTAAAAAAAAATCTACAATCCTTAGACTAACTCAAAAAAATGTATTAATAAAGAACCTTTCACTACGGCCAAAATAAAACCAAAGTTTTTACCTACTTTTTGATACAGTTACCTTGGTATCAATGGCTATCGACAACATGTATAACATATATTCGTTCATCTAAAAACATTCGTGTTATTTTTACCAACAGTTGCCTATATTCCTTTTAAAATTATAATACTGATCCTTAACCATATATAATTATTTTCTCAAAATAAAACGACTGTTCTATACAGGAAAACACTAAGTATACACTCTCATGGTCTAAATATACGTATCAAGATTGTAAACATTTAAAATACAGTGCAATATCATTTATATAGTTAAATAAAAATGTCGACATCCAAGCCAAGATATATTTAACACTACAGTACCATAGGTTCGGCCGGGTTAGCTACTACATTATACACATCATTGGTGACACTTTCAGAAACTTACATTAGAAACAATACTCAATGAGGGAGAAGTAATGTGTGGGTTAATACTTAACATAACACCAACATCATGCCACACCAACAATTAGTGTTAAAGGTGACTGTTGTAATTCAAAGAGGATTGCAATTTTTTTCCTTTGATATTCAATAAACCACAAACATCATTTCATAATTTTTATATCACAAATGCAAGATAGAAAGATATTGAAATCACTTAATAGGAACAAAAGAATGGGTCATTAAAAGCCCCCCCCCCCCCCCCACCCATACCCTTCCGCGTGTATATCGTTTCACGCCTCTAGTTTTAATGTTACTGGAATCTGGTATGTGTTGTCTAAAGTGTATGTTTGTTTGATATTAAATGTATCAGCTGACACAAATTGAATGAGGAAACGATAATCGTATTTAAATTATGAATAACAAGACACTCGAATAATTAGTTTTTATCAGAGTAGATTGTTGCACATCAAGATTTGGCTTCATATTTTTAATTCACTTAAAAACTATACACATTCAAAAACTAAACAATGATATGTTTTAGAATTCAGACAAAAAAAAATAACTTTATTTGAATGTTTCTTTCTGCTTGTGTGCTTTAACGTTAATACATACTATTTTTATGCATTCTGCATTATACTTTTATTCTATAGCGATAATAATAATCATTTCCTCAAACGTTAAATCAGTGTATTAAGTTAATAAGTACATGATATAATGTATTGTTATAGGAAAATTGAGGTCATTTGTTTTAGAATTCTACTACATCGAGTGTGTGGATGTGTGTAAATGTGGGGGTTGGTCGTTAAAGCGGTCTCGTATGGACGGGGATAAGAGTGGAGGATGGTGACGTGAGCTAAAATATGATTTGTGTGTGGAGTACCACATCCCCAGCAAAACCATCAGACAAGCCACATTTTATCGCATTTAACTACAGAGACAAAACAAAAGTAAAATCACCATAGTCATTCCAGGCAGAAAACAAGCTCGTCTCATGCACAAATCCACATATGGAAGGCAGAAAGAAAGTTAAAGCTCATTTATCTGAACAGAATACGACATCATTCCCCTCCCACCACCTCGGTTGTTTCGATTTTAGTTTAAGTGCAACTGCATTTTATTCTAGCAGTTTCAGTGTTATAATATACGAGTCGACCCCCAGCGTAACACGCCGCTATTTAGTTGTTTTTTCTATTTTTCAGTTATTCATAATTTGTGAATAATTTTTGAATTCGACAGTACCAATGCTGTCACTGAAAATATTTGCTTTAAAACACTTAAACCCTCTTTTCCCCTAACCCCCCCCCCCCCCGTGAAAGCAGCCTCCTCTTAGTTACCTCCCCGACGTTTAAAATAGTTTCAAACTAAATTATCTGCCCCTAATAGCCGTCACTAAACTACGAATGTAAACATTTAGCGTGAACCACAG
This sequence comes from Physella acuta, assembly GCF_028476545.2. Taxonomy (NCBI): domain Eukaryota; kingdom Metazoa; phylum Mollusca; class Gastropoda; family Physidae; genus Physella; species Physella acuta. The sequence goes on from NW_026733282.1 coordinate 39,941, forward strand.
CTCACCAGACCATGTGGGGGAGGGGGTGGTTGCGATATGCCTAGAGAGGAAAAGAGGGGACTGCTAGGCGCGCTTACAGCTTTGTGTTTTCTAACGTCTCCAAGAAGAGAATATATATATATGTATATATATATATATATATATATATATATATATATATATATATATATATATATATATATATACATATAGATTTTATCTAGCTTGTGTGTTTCACTACTAGTTTTAATGTTACTGATAACTTGTCTTTAGTGTTTATTTATAACTTCGTTGTATTTTGTTCTTTACTTAGAATTATTAACGATGTATGTAACTAGAGTACCGTAATTTTAATGTACAATTATCGACATTTTTTTTTATATTGTAGGAATATGGGGATGTTGAAAACTACATTTCTTTTAAGGGAGACAACCTAAATATTTGATTTCAAATTTGTAGGAAATTATTATCATAGAAATTTATAAAACAATTGACAAATGATATAAAAATATGAATTTATTGATAAAATTATGCTTTAAAATGTGTCCAAAAAATAATTTTCGATGAGATTGAATATATCAAACGACACAAATTGATTGAGAAAACTAGAAGCGTATTTAAATGACTTATTACAAGACACTGGATCATCTCATTTTGATAAATGATCCCTGCTTTTTGCCCGATGTGATTATGGTTTTCACTCTAAACAAAGTAATGTGCACATCTCTATTTTACTCTAAACAAAGTAATGTGTGTGTTATCGGCATCGATAAATGATATGAACTGACTTGTGACGAAACAGCCAACATTAAGTATAACTCTAAAAACAAGCATGTAGCATACAATGAACCAGGGATCTCCAAACTACGGCCCGCGGGCCGGATGCGGCCCGCAATGTCCTCTCATACGGCCCGCAGAGATCTTTTTGTCCACGGACAAAATGTTTGTTAGAGGTGGCTAAGAAACTTTGCCCGAAAAATTCAAAACAATTTGAAAATGTAGCTTTGGGTGCAAATACCTTTGCCCACCGTTTGCATACATCTTAAATCAAAAAGCTAAAATACAAGCATCTTTCACTATTTTATTATTGCAATGGATGAGTCGCTTGACAGTTGTTACACCTCAACTGCTTGTGTTCATTAGAGGTGTGGATGAAGACATGAACATAACACAAGAGTTGGCTTCCCAACATAATATGTATGGCACTGTTACCGGAGAGGATATATTCAATGAGTTAAAGAAAACATTGGCTGATTATAACTTGGACTGGACTAACCTCCGTTACCTCAACCATCGATATAGAATACGTGAAGAATAAGTTGAGAGCAAACTCGGAACTCGAGTGTCTTGTCGGCCCCCGACAGTGTTTCTTTCATATTTTTGTTTTCTCTGGGGGGGGGGGGGGGGCACTTGAAATGTGTATATATTTCTATATACATTATATTTAGTTTCGGGGGGGGGGGGGGCTCGATAACATATCTCCGAAGATATGCCTTGAAGAAACTCTGGCCCTCGAACTGATATTTAATAGTCAATTCGGCCCTCTGTCTGAAAAGTTTGGAGACACCCGAATAAACGTATTGCAAGCATACGTATCATGCTTTCAAAAGTGAAATAAAAAAAAATCTTGATAGCTAAGCTTAATTAAACAACCACACCATGTGACCACTTAAATAGCACGCACTTAACTATTTAACTAATAAATCTAAACAGTAACATAGCAGATAACACACAATAGCTTAAAATGCAAGAGAAAAAAGACTAAATTAAAATAATACATGTGACGAACGATATGAATAGATAACTGTTTGTATTATACCAAACAATCAACTTTTAATGTGTAATAAACAAAAACAACAGCTGAGTAATTAAGACACAAACATTACGAAATGGTTTTATTTATCATAAAAACGTGTCCAAAAATGAGACAAAAAATGTAAAAGTATGAAATCATGGGCTGTTATGTTTATCGCTAGGCCTACTCAGTTTATTTCTATACAACAATTTTAGTTCTACAGGTATAGTAGTCGAGATAAATATGACATTAACACGTTTAAGCAATGTTACATTCATACTCTTTCCAAAATATAAACATAAAACCAACATATATCACCGAGGTTTTTATTCCTAGTGTCTTTTCTCTATCAACACCCGGCATCTATGGGGTTTCTATTACGCCGTCGTTGTCCTGTGAAACGCTTGTTTGGGTATTTTATCATCCATCATTCCCCTTTATTCTCCCCACAGCTGTATATCGTCACAAACAGCCAGAGCCCACGCCCCCCCCCCCCACCTAGTATAAAAAAGACGTTCCGCTTCATTTAACAATGCAGGTCACGTGAGATGGTTGAGTTTGTTGTATCTGAAAAGGTTTGGGCCCATGATTTCATTTAGACATTTAAGCCGTGGCTCAAGTGGCTCCTCTAACTGGCTCTCAATACCATTTTTATAACATAAATATTATTTAACGTTAAGGTAATTGTCGCTAATTCATTGTTTAATAGCGTGTCTACTGTTGCTTTAGTTTTGTGTTATAATAATAACACTTGTAAGATACAACCTCAGATTGTTCAATTTAGTATTAAACTTTTCATTATCGGCTCGTGAGGACCAATACATCTTTGCGAAAACAATTCTTCATTTAGACATGTAGGCCTAATTAAATAAAATATATAATACATCTGATGTTACGATAATGGGTTAAGCACTATTTAAAAACTTAACTATTAGTTAGTCTTACAAATGCATCTATAAAATATATTGCTTTATTGTGTATACCTGATGCTAAGAATAATATTAACCAATCTTACGCATAAAAAGTGCTGACTATCAAACACATCTGTTGTTATTTAAACAATAAAATCTTACAACATATTGATTAACTTTCTTTTTACCTATTAAATCATTGAATTTTGTTAAATTAAAATAATTTGAAAATAAAAATGTGAGGTACTTTAATCAACTTCATTATAGTTAATATATGGGACATAACTCTTACACTAACGTCGTGCTTATTTGCTAATTATGTCATTCGCAACATTTTTTTTAAAAAGACAACCTGAATTATTCCCCATTTTTGTTTTTTTGTCTTTATTTCGTTTTTTTTTTCCTGCAAAGTATTGTGTATTCTGTGTTTAATTTCTTCTTGTGTGCTTCTTCTTGGTCTGATATAGTTTTGTGAAATCACCACAAACAAGTCCGATTCAAGATTTAGTACTTTATTTTACACAAATCAACTTCCTACTTCTATCTAACTAGTGTAAACTATACTAATGTCTACTAATACTACTTCTATCTAACTAGTCTATACTAAAATACTTTCTACAAATACTACTTCTATCTAACTAGTCTATACTAAAATACTTTCTACTAATACTACTTCTATGTAACTGTTCCCTAACTATACATATCTCCGACCGTTTCTACCACACTACCTACCTCTAAATCTCTACATATATCTGAGCGTTTGCTATAGTTACCAATCACCGTCTGCCGACCCACGCTTCAGTAGTCAGCTGACCGTCCCACGTGACCGGTCAGCTCCTGTTTTCCATTGGTCTGTTTAACTAAGTTATACTCCATTTCCACCATTACTTGACCTCTGAGTAATTTTTTTGTGTAATAAAACCTTGTATATTTTTATTTTATTATTTTTTTAACACTTTTATTTGCAATTTAAAACAAGTACATCAACATCAAATTATTTCCATAATTTCGAACACCAAATGAAAACGAAAGGTTTTGCAAATGTACATAATGAATATTTACATGATGTCATGTATGTGATTATACAAAATTGAAAGGGATAACTAAAAGGGGTGAAGGTCAAATGAAAGTGTCAGGAGTCGGGGTGGGGAGTGGAGAGGAAATTATTCAAGGACGGGGGAGGGGGGTTGAGGAGAGTCAATGTGACGATGAGGCATTTTCTATGTAGAGAAACAAATTATGTTCACCAGTTGAAAGAGTGTTTATTTATATACTGGTCGCATTGAGTTTTCAAAAGGTTGCTGTGTGAAAGATGAGGGGAAAGAAGCAAATAAGTAAATGAAAATATATTTGAATTTGGTGTTGGCCTGGGTGGTGGGGTCCTTTGAACAGTTAAAGGGGATGTGGTGTTATCATGTCTGAGGGGAGAAGTGGGCAGAGGGGGAGGGGGTAGATGTGTCTGAAGAGGCGTGGAGGGAGTGTCTGTGTGTGTTTGAGGCAAGCCAAGCATCAAATTATGTGCTGTGTTATCTAACTGCTGAGGTGGTACTATTTATAGTGTGTGTGTGTGTGTGTTTGTAAGGGGGGGGGGGGGGGGTTGACGAACAGGTTGCTGTGTGAGCGATTTAGTGGGATGGTGAAGGGTTGGTATGTTCAAGTCGGTGTTGATGATTATTTGGATGTTTAGTATCGACAGGTTAGTGGCGGGTAGTCGTGTAGCTATCACGGGGTGTGGTGATACAGTGGTAAAAAATTGGTTAACAGTGTTCTCATTACAGAGTTTTCAAATAAGGCCGTACATGTTATTAAAGTTAACAAAACAACTGTAAGTATTACTTTAGGGACAATAACATGAATACAAAAAGAGGAGGGGTCATTGGGATGATTTTGTACGTTGTGGACCAAAGTACAGTACATATACGATAATAGTAAAATAGTGTCCAATGATGACGTTACTATGTTTGTTTGTAAGCTGTATAAATAAAACAATAGACAATTAAGCAACAATAGGAAACTGAATGACAAGCGATAAATGATGCGAAACAAGGTGGGTACATGGGGTTGTGGGGGTGGGAGTCAAATTAATGTTGTTAGAGATGTATTTGGATAATACATCATCTTCAGTATTTAACTTAGTGTTTCAACACAGGGGTGGGGTCGTGGGGACGAAGGGGATGCAGTTATGGCAGGGGTCGGCAACCTTTTGAGGAAGAGTCAAAAGTTACAATTTACAAAATTTCCCATTTTTTAAAGAGCCACTAACATTATATTTCAATATTATTATACTTGATTACGATATATATATATATATATATATATATATATATATATATATATATATATATATATATATATATATATATATATATATATATGTATATATATATATATATATATATATATATATATATATATATATATACAATAGCTTTCAATATGAAATTTTTATTCATATAAAAACATACAAATGATTCGCACAAAAAATATTAAGGTGTTTAGCTAGCTTAACAAGAATGATAAAATCAGTAATTAAATTATATAACTATAATTATCGAATAATATTTACAATAGTTTGACCTTGCATGCCTTTTAAAAGTTTGTTTAAGCCTGGCTCATAAGTTATTTTCAGTTTCAAGCATGCCTCTAGATTTGTATTTGCTACTTGGTACTTTACTTTTTCTTATATTTATGCAAGAAAACGCTTGCTAACATGAATATAATGATCCGAAGATCGTCAGCATTCCTAATGCCAAATTCTTCACCTCACCTTAGCATCTTGGAAGACTTATTCATGCATCACATATTGAATGGTGCCCCATCTCGCGGCATTTCTTTTAGAGCTGTCCACTTGTTCGGCCTAAGGTGCATGTTTTACTGGACCTCCAACTCTTGTAACTTATCTTTAGATCTGTGAATTTACCACTCCTCAAATGTTTGTTTTTCAAATCCAGCAATTCCATTCGAAGCGAACTAGCATCAATTCCAAAAGGCTCAATGTTGATCTCATTTGTTTTTGTGTTGAGAGGATCTAATATGAACGTCAAAGTACATTTGTTTTAAATTCTCAAATCTCAGTGAAACCATCCTTCATTTTGTTTATTGTAATGCTGAAGTAAGTAATGTTAATAGTTGTATTGGTTTCATCACGGTATATATGCGTGTTTTCAAGAAAAAAAACAGGTAATTTTTTTTTCGAAACAAACCATTTCTTCAAGCAAGACATAGGCTGGGTTTACATTTAGCTCGTTCAGTTCTTTGTGATATCCACCATGATATTTAATGTTTTAATCCGGGATGGACAATTTAATAGTTCAAATGAAATAAGGGGTAACTAAATATTCTAATAGCATAACGGGTGTTGATTGTATATACTTATGTTCCTTACCAACTGTTGCAGAACAATATTTTTATGAGTTTTAAAAATAATATAAAATATGTATTAATATTTGTGGATGGAGCTGAAGAGCCGCAACTTGACATCAAAAGAGCCGCATGCGGCTCGCGAGCCGCAGGTTGCCGACCCCTGTGCTAGGCCGTTAGGAACTGCCGTAGTAAACAAACACATTTCTTAGGGTCAGACATGTAATTTACAGAGTTAGTTTGTCTTGCCACCTTGTCCACTGAATGCTGTTGTCACAATTCAGTATGTACAATTCTTTTTTAAGTAAATACAAAAATACGCATTTAAGCAGCCAAAAAATAGTTGAATTCAGCAACACTATTCGGGGTCGGCGTGCTAAACCGAAAAGACTCGAGTTCGAACCCCCTTGGGCAGATGAGGCTCGTTAGCTGGCGACAGCCACTCTTCTAGGAGAGACAACTCCAAAATTAAAAAAAAACTTCTGCCCTGTAGTTTGTTCTTGGTTGGACAAGGGCTATGGAAGAAAGAAAAAGCAGGCTGAAATCGGAGTCAATGGCCTCAATGGCGCATAACCAGTAGACACGTAACGCTTAATTGTGTTGGAGGTGTGGTCGAGTCGGCAAAAAGCTCAAGGTTGATAAATTCGAACAAAAGTCTCGAGTTCAAACCCACTGGCAGATAATGAGCGATCACCCTCAACACTAATAATTAAGAACGAAGAAGAAAAAAATAAACCGGGAGTGATCTCCCCTAAACTTTCTCGAATATTCTAATATAACACTACAGGGGATGGCAACTCGGGATATAGACTTCTAGACATGATTTTCAATCCATTTTAAATACTCACATTTCTTAAAATAGAATATAATCTCGTAGAAAAAAGAAATGCACACCAAGTGAACGCTAAATAAAAAAGCGCATAATAGTGCGCAATATAATTAGTACTTTATAAATTTACATGCGTTTTTTGAGAAATCGGAAATAGCGTAAATAAGTACTTCCGGTCAACGGAAATTACTCAAAATTTGACAGAAGGTAGAGAATTAGCTCTTTTACTTAAATATCAAATTTCATTTATCCATCTGAAATAGTACTCAAGTTATAGGCTTTTGAAAAATTCAAAGTAGAAAAAGTACCACTTCCGGTAATCGGAATTCGCTCAAAAGTTGATACGGATCTACGATTTTGATAAAATACTTATATATGAAATTTCACCAGCCTAGCTGTAACGTTACTCAAGTTATCGTGTTTACACACGGACACACAGACACACAGACACAAACACACACACACAGACATACGGACAAGATTGCAAAATTATGTTTTTCCGTATCAGTGAGGTGTAAAACGTCGAGATTTGTAAAAATCTCGATTTTTTTTTTTGCACGATTACAATACTTTCTCCATACAATATTCAACCGAAGTTTTCAAGTGTCTTGTAATCTAACATTTAATTACGCTTTCAGTTTTCTCAGTCAAGTTTTGTAATTTTTTAAATCTAATCTCCATGAAACATATGCTTTTGGACAGAATTTCATATATGTAATTTAAAACGTACTCTCACTGTTATATCATACATTTAATGTCAAATACAGTTTTATAGTAAAACATTCCCACACAATTTTGATTCAAATATGTAGGTTTTTTCCCATTACGTACATTTTAAACAAATAATAGGAAGTAACTAAAACTAAAAGAGAGTGAAAGAAATATATATTATATAACAACATGTGTTTTTTGCATCATATACACATTGTAATTCTACATAACAATTACGAGAATATAGATACATACATCATTAATGTGTTTATACATATTGTTTCCACTTCACTGGTCTTTTGTCTCTATCAACGTTTGCCTGTGGTTTTTCAGCTTGGGATTTTATGTTTATTTTTTTTATATTTTTATTTTTTTATTTATTTTTATAATAATTTTTATAATAATTTTTATTTATTTTTTTTATTCCAGATTATAATCTTAAGCGGCCAGTGAGTATAAAACTTGCAAACAAGGTTCATGAGCTTAGATTTTTACGACGGTAAACAAAACCAGTTCAGTCAACTAACAGTTTACATTACAGTTTCTAGCATTGAGAGAGTAAAACAGGTGAAATGCTATACACACGTAGAATATTAACTTCTAATAAAAGACCCGATAAAATGTATAGTCCATTTCATCTTAGTAAACAAAACATAATACAATCAGCCGATTCTAATGTACACAGTTTTATTTAATTAAATACATAAAGCTCAAATAGATTATGTAGCTCTTTTTTTAAATTTTCTTTATATAATTCCTCTCTTGATACTTCCCCACTCGAGGAAGGGTAGGCAGCAAGAGCAGGTTTAGATGAACATGCATAATAAGTATTTAAACAAGCGGCCCACGCTTGTATTTATAGTGATATAAATAGCAGTGCATTAATATATTTAAAGAAAGTATTTTTGTCATATTTAAAGTAACCGCAGATATATTATATATTTAAAAAAAAACATTTTATATTTAATAAAAATTGTATTCGTTTCTTCTTTTTAGTGCACTTATAAAGGCTTGTAATTATAATCGTTTTAATGTATTTATTATTTAACATATTTGTTACAATATCATGTAGCACAATTGTAAAAAGTATGTTCAAATATTTATTTTTTTCAAAGGTGTATCAATCTAAATACCAGATGATAATAATTACAAAAACACTAGGAAGTAACCAAAGGTGATTTGTGTGAATTAAACTATCATACCTCGTTTTAATTCTAATTTGCATATAGTATATAGATCTACTTTTTTATACTCTATACTAGATATAATTTATAATGGTACGAAAGCATTGTATTGCAAACTTGATATCAATGAAATGATCTAGTTTTTCGACACGGAGGAAGCACCATTTGCTCAAACAATTGATGTGTTGGTAGCTTTTTTACATATGTATAATGTCTTCTGATATCTATAAATAATATTGATGGCCGAATTGTCAATAACATGTGTGCTTCATCAGAAATAACTATTTTAATGTAAATATTCAAGTTTTTGTTGTATTGCTAGTGTCACATAAGTGGGACGTTTGTGCAACGATTTACATATGGACATTTGTTGGTAGAATCACCCTTATGGGATGCGAGTTTTACAATACTCATAAGAAGTAGTTAAACATCAATGTAATTCTAAAGTTATTATCTCATAGATATAAGGTGCTGAGAAACGTTTCAAATGTATTTTACGCTAAAATTTAAATTAAAAAAATATATTCACTAACTACTGAGAGTGTTTACTTTTGCCATTTAGCGTTAAAACTTGTTTTGTGTTGCCAATCGTTGTTAATAAATGTGTGCTTTTATACTTTATACTTTGAACTACAAACTTTAAACCCTAATTTATACTTTATACAGTGAACTTTAAACTTTCTTTAATATGTATCTATTAAGGCGATTAGGTTGTTTGTATACTAGAGGTAAAAATAAATATTATTAACCACCCATACATATAGAAATTAGAAAATAACGATAACACAAATAACTTAACGAGCAAACAAAATCAACATTGTAACAATTCATTGAATATTGCTATATGTAGATATCTTTTTTTCGATTTTTTTCCGACCCCCCGTGTGGGTGTCTTAAATGGATGACCCCTAATTTAGTATTACGTATTATAATTACTAGGGACGGAGTGGCCTAGCAGTAGAGAGCTGGACTGCCAACCCGTAAGTCTCTAGTTCGTTTCCGGGTTCATGTAAGCAGACCGTCCCTGAGTCCACCCATATTTAATGGGTACCTAACTCACATTAGGGTAAGTAAAGGCTGATGGGGCATAGTGCAGACCACACTATGTGCCGAGGTCACAGAAACAATTGAACTTTACGCAACTAGCCCTATAGACAGTCAGATTTGCAAAGGGAACTTTACTTAAAATAATTAATGACTTATTGATCTCACAAATGATATCATTAATCATAAAATACATTCAGCGAGTAATGATAACCATACTGTTAGCAACTCCCCCCCTCCCCTCAACGCACACACACGCAACCTTAATGTTTAATACATATGACAGAGAAAGAAGTGAGTGTATGATATATCCTGGTTTTCTTTCAATGTTTTGTAAAATGTATGTATAGTTGGATGTAGTGTTTATCTCGACAACAATATCTGAAGAACTAAAATAGGAGCATAGGAATAATTTCAACAATACTAAGCATCTCTGTTTTTCTTCTTCAGTGCTACTTTTTGCACCGATATACAGGTAATTATTACTATTTTGTAATATTTTTGTCTTAATCACTCTGCTCTAGATCTTTTTTTTTTAATTACACATTAAATAAGTAATCGTTTAATACAGTTTAAAAAAAAAGCTCCCTCTCCCTATCATACATCACGTTTATTATTCTAACAATGCAGCTTTTTTTTTACTTTCTCGTTTATACTAAGTATAGAGAAAGTCTTGTAATGGTGCACAAAAAATCGAGATTTTAAGCCTCAGACAGGTAGTTTACAGCGTCAGTTTATTCAATTAAATATTACTTTTTTCTGAATCGGCTCGTGAGGAACACAACTGCTGTGCAGAATAATTCTTTTTGATATGTATTTTCTTTTATTAAAAAAAATATTATTAATCAGAAGGAGAACGTCAGCTCAAATATTTTATACACTGTGAATGAATATATCGTTCGGAAAATTCCTTTGTATAATGGTTTTGTAATTATTTCATTGTTTTCATGCTAAGTATTTTTTATTACGCCTTTAATTTATTCTTATGTGTGTTGTTAGACCCCGTCAGGCCTCACGAATCTGTAAACTATGTCGGTAACATACACGTAACGGACAGTCCTGATAAGGTTATGCTTGGCAGAACATACGCTAAAGGAAAATGTACATTTTATGAAGGAAACACAAACTGCTGACTTACTAAATATAGAACTGTGTATAGTATGCAACCTTTCACCATTCACCAACTACATTTAACGGATTGTATAACTACAGATTAGTGCACACATTGTTACTTAGAGATTCAATAAATCTTACTAAAAAAGGTTCATAAATGAGATTAGTATTATTAAGTATTTAATACTGTACGCATCTGTGAAATGTGTATCAATCATACATATTTATTAACTATGGGATTGTTTATTTTGTCGCTAAAATCTTAGTCAAACACTTAACATAACTGCATAGGTATGCATTGTTAGAGCATTGTCAAGATAATATGAAGATGTATATTTATAATATCAACACACTCTATTCTAAATGAACAATACCTGGTTAAGATCTTACAAAGAATGTATATTGCTAATACCAACTCTAAATGAACAAAAATGGTTGAGTTCATGTCGGCGGTCATCGCTACAAAGTTGATCGTTGTAAAATGTAGCCCAAGGCACCCTGTGTAGTATTTAACTATGCTAGGCCGTTAGGAACAACCGTAGTAAACAAACACATTTCTTAGGCTCAGACATGTAATTTACAAAGTTAGTTTGTCTTGCCACCTTGTCCACTGAATGCTGTTGTCACAATTCAGTATGTACATTTTTTTTAAGTAAATACAATTTTTTTTTCCTTTTTTTTTTTCCTTTTTGTTTAATACTTTTATTTGCAATTAAAACAAGTACATCAACATCAAATTAAACAAAAATACGCATTCAAGCAGCCGAAAAGTGAACAAACTTACTAACACTCTTTTATCGAAGTGTTCAAGTCTCTTGTAATCTAACATGTAATTACGCTTTCAGTTTTCTCAGTCAAGTTTTGTAACTTGTTAAATCTAATCTATATGAAACATATACTTTGGACAGAATTTCATATATGTACTTTATAACCTACTCTTACTGTTATATCATACATTAAATGTCAAATTAATTTTTATAGTTAACAATTCCCACACACTTTTGATTCAAATATATAGGTTGTTTCCCATTATACTAATTTAAAAACAATAATGGGAAGTAACTAAAACTAAGAGAGTGAAAAAAATATATTTTTAACAACATGTGTTTTTTTGCATAATATACACATTGCAATTCTACATAACAATTACGAGAATATAGATACATACATCATTAATGTGTTTATAAATATTGTTTCCACTTCACTGGTCTTTTGTCTCTATAAACGTTTGCCTGTGGTTTTTCAGCTTGGGATTGCATGTTTTTTTTTTTTTAAGTTACAAAATTGCCATCTAAGCTAGTCAACATTTGGCACAAAACAAATACTAAAAGTAAAATGTTTATGTCTATTGCCAAATGATAATTCTGATCATACCTCATATTTTTTTAGCTTTGTCAAGATAAATTTGAGTGTATTTTAAAGCTAATGTTTTTAATGAGTAAAACTAATTAGTCCGATATCTTAAGTTGATGCTAATGGTGTGGCGCAAGTCTTTTTAGCACCAATGTACGAGCTATCTTTAAACTTAAATAATTAATACTAAAATACCCTACAAGCAGAAATTATTATTTTCATTTTAAATAATATTGTTTGGGTGAATGTAATAAATGTGTATGAATGCATATAGGCTTAAAACAAATCTATACATGAAATTATAGACATCAGTTTGGGTGACATTTATCAAGTTAGAAGAAGCAAGTATATACACATCAAGAGGCCAGTGAGTAAAAAAACTTGCACACAAGGTTCATGAGCTTACATTTTTTTCCCACGTTTTCTTTAACTTGCTTTCTCTGTGTCTGTGTTTCTGTGTTTCTGTGTTTGTCTTTCCAATCAAATCTTGCGATCGAAATTTCTGGCACTTCCCAGTTAGCTAGCGCGCTGAAATTTTCAGGGAAGCTTTCTTTTGGATGACCATTGAATATTCAATTGTTATTATTACTAAATTGATCAATGGAAACATTTTATTGAGCATTTTAGACCGCTATATAAAAAGCCATTAGAAAAAAAAACGAGCGACGCGTACCTCGCGCGCAGTGAAGCGAACGATCCCACATCGCCACAGGCTTAGGGGCAGATAATTTAGTTAGAACCGAGTTTAAACTTACAGGAGGTAGGCCAGTTTGGGGGAGACGATATGGCCGAGTGGTTGGGCACACGATTGCTATCCCACGAGTTGTCTTCGTTTACCCAAAAAAAGTGAAAAGATAAAATCGATAGCAAGATTTTAATGCAAACAAACAAAGACTAAAAAGTAGAAAATAATAATCATTAAAAAAGTTTTTAAAAACCCACGTTTTCTGATTGAACTAAAAAGTAGAAAATAAACGCTATACATCACAATAATGCAAGCGATCACTCTACTATAAGCGATCAAAAAGGGTAGGCAACAAGAGCAAGTTTACATGAAAATGCATACATACAATTTTATACAAATATATGCACATTATTCTGTGCTCTTGGAATTTTCCTGGCTCTTCTTACTTCTTGTACATTTGTTTACACTTTCGGTTTCTTTGTTTTCTTTTTCATGTTAATACATGATCCCTTGTCGTAGTTATTTGGCCTTCCTTATTGAGATTATTTCAATCTTGGTTGGGCGGTGAATGATTCTTATTTGGTCGTATTAAAACGTGTAGACTCGTTGTAGTTTATAGATTGAGAGAAAGAGGGTGAGGTGGTATCGCAGGATATTCTATAGTAGTTGAAATGGGCGAAATGTAACAGTTGAAGAGTGTTTGTATCACGGGAATTTAGTTGTCGTGAATGTGTTGGTTAATATACGAAAAATCGTTTTAATATGAAACTAATAAAAAAAACAAAGAAATGAAGTAAATCGTAAGTCTTTGAACGTCTTCAATTTTATTGGACACAATTGTAAAGGTTGCCTTTAAATTAAGTACAACAATAATATACTGTTTATGGATAAAAAAATAAAAACACTTGATAATATTGCTTAAACTGAATTATCAAACATTACATGACTTGTCAATTCTATTAAAAATAATGTAAAATTTTAATTTCTCTACATAGCTACACTTGTTGGGTATAAAAATATAAGTTATCTCCCATACTTATGTTTTCAATTCATGCTGATTGATTTTCTATATTTACAAATCTAATGATTTTGAACATTATTCTTTATTAATTAATTTTAATAAATACAATAAATATTGCTTATTGTATATATATATATATATATATATATATATATATATATATATATATATATATATATATATATATATATATATATATATATTGTAAAACCGACTAACTTAGACGAATAATTACATTGTTTACCAAAACTAAACATAAGTATTTGTTCAAACAGGTTTGCGATACCATGGTACAGTATTGTAATTTCCAATATTGGGTATTTTTTAAAAGTTGTTTCCATACATATATTACGGATAATAATAATTATTATAAAAAAACACAAAGAAGCAACTTAAGATGTGACTTATGCAAATCAAACAATCATATTTTTTTTTAAAATGTGCAAATAGTATACACTATGGCATGCTCGAAACAAGATAATAGTACGAATGTCATCAGGTGGAATGTTGACATTTGTCGTGATGATAATTATATTACAAACTTGACGTCAGTGTAGTGCTCTATTCAGACACAGAATCTTCAGTTAAACACGCGTTAAGCTGGTACGGTTTTACAACAACAGAATGTCTTCTGAAATGTGTCGTTTATAATGTAATGTCTATAGTTCACTTGCTTTGCAAAACACATTAATTTTTATTCATTTATATGTATACACAACCGGTCTATTAAACCTAGGTGTATCGAACGTTTTCAGACTTTAAGGTGATTGTGTTATGCAGATCAGCTATTTTATCGTCCCCCATCCATATTGTGCACTGTTGCCTCAGTGAGTCTAGTCCCTGATGTTGTCTGATGTTTCCATTGTTATACACCCCAACCCCGACCAACATTGTGCCTTGCAGGATTGTTTTTCAAAAATCTGCAAAGTCTTATATGTTCAGTCATGAAAAAAGTACTTACATTTTTTATCACGTTGATGAACCTTACATGGGCCTGTTCTTTTGTTATATGATCAGTTTACAACGTTCACAGGTACATACTTGAGTCATCTCATTTCTAGGAATGTGATCCGTCTCTGGAGGTCTGAATTGTGTATCCCTGCTTAACATGTTATTATTATAGAGAGGTATGGTACTGGTACACATTTCAAATACATGTTACGTTATATTTTTCAAGTTTCGTCATTTGGATAAGTTTAACAAAACTCCACAAGGGTTGCTCTAACTGAGACTCGAATCACAATGTATTGAGGAGACGACAACACTGTTGGCTGTATTAGGTCTAGCAGGGTACAGTAAAGGAATAAATAGTGCTGTTGTTGCATGCCGAACTGTTATGTTGAGGTTCGATACGTTGTCAACGGCTGACTAGGTTGCTGACGCTAACTTGGGCACTAGAAAATAAAGCTGTCCTTGTCTAGGGGTATGTAATCATGGTCCATAAACAGCCATAGTAAAATAATACAAAGGTGGCATGAAACTTTTTTCAGTTGCTGTCGTTTATTGGTCAAATAAACATCCGTTCTGCCGAGCGAGGATTTACTTGTAAGTCGAGAGAGATGGATAGAGAGAGAAAACCATAGACCTGCCTGTAGTTATACCTTCGTCGTATTCCCTAGATATTCCCTCTGGAAAATGAGACCAAAACGTGTGTGCTAACACATCACCCCCCACACACACACTCATTTCCCGTTCTGGCGCTAACTACTCTTGCCTCTGGTCAACTAAGGCTACTATTGTCTTGTCTAACTTGTTTGTCTGTTTGCACCGTTCATCTATTTGTCCGCCCACTGCGGTGTACTCTGTTATTATATGTAAAAATGGCTTTTGACGTTTCCAAGAAATAACATGTGGAATTGGTGTTAATAAACAAATCACAACAAGTTTCGGGCGTTTTGGAAGTTGTAGATAATGTTAGTTGAAATCTGTCATATATGTTGTGCTGATTGTATTATTGTGATGAAGCTAGATTAGATTAGAAGTCAAGTGGGTCACGTGGGACGGTAAGCTGACCACTGGAGCGTGAGGAGAGGGCAGACAGCGATAGGAAGAAATAGAAAGCAGAAGGTGATATGTAGGGCTAGGGAACAGTTAGATAGGAGCAGGAGTAGTTAACAGTATATAGTATAGATTAGTAAGATATAAGTAGGACGTTGATTGTGTAAAATAAAGAACATTAGATCTTGAATGGGACTTGTTTGTGTGGATTTCAGAAAACTAAACCAGGCCGGTTTCATCGTCTTCATAACCCCCACCCTCACAATTATAATATAGTCTAAACGGTTTTCGACGCTATTTTTAAAGCGATTATACGACAAAGACTGTGGACCAACTTTACCAAATGTTACATAACACCTTGCAGCTTTTTACAACCTAAAGTATTAAAAAAAAAACATTGAAAGGCGGCAAAGAAAAACCGTATTTGTCACAAAATTTTAGTTAATGTTTTTAATAAAGCTAATATTTTTAATTTTAATTTTGTCACTAAAATATATACTTTGTGTACAGTTAGTAATAGAGAAAGGTAAGGGTGTATGATCTATAAAATTATAGATATTGAATATTACCGAACATTTAATATTTTCAAAGTGTTACCACTCTTTAACTAAATTATCGATTTTTTTTCTTGATTTAATAAAGTCAAGGTCATTGCTTTTTCTACCTAAATTAAACATTGTTAAAGAAATAGAAGATAAAACTAAAATGCAAAAAAAAAAAAATATGAATATTCATAACGGCTAGGTATTAGGGTTTCGTTTAGAATAATAAAAACATTTTTTCCCCTCGAAAATGTGGCGTAATAAAGGCATTTTAGTGTCTGACAAATCGTACATCACATTGTAAAATGACCACACAAAAACACACTCATCTAATCTCAATTGTGGAAAAATATCTACATATCAAGTAAACAAGCCGCGATATACATAATATATCACGTGTATCTATGTGTAATTAATTTGAAACAATAAATAAAACAAATTGTTAAAAATTGTTAAAAATAAAAAAAAAACGCATTACACTATGCTCTATATAACACGATCACAAATGAAGTACACCATTCATGTTTTACTTATTTCCATTTTTTACCGCCTCAGACATGTAATTTACAGCGTCAGTTTGCCTTGCACGTTCGTTTTAGTCTTACTGTTTTCATCATCGGCTTGTGATGCCTGATACAGATTTACAATAGCAATACTTTTTTTTCTTACACGCAGCCTACTTTCATTTATTTAAGATGGGTTTCTTATACATAGATCTAATACAACACGTCTAAATATAAACAAAAACATGATAACAAAAAAAACCTGAAAATGCAAATGTGTAATCAAATGATGATTAGAGGATTTTTTTTTCCATCGGCGTGGTGGGCAGAGGGTGGGGTGGGGGGGGGGGGGGGAGGGTGCGGGGGGATTTTTGGTTTTTAAATAGAGCTGAAATAAATTAGAAATTGCAGAGAATTGAAATGATACTAATTTTAAACAACCGGAAAAATATCTATATCTATAGCAGTCCTCAAAGATTTTTAAAATTTATTTTTTATTTTTTTTAACTCTGTTTTTATAATGCCAAAAAGGTATATATAGGCGAACACTAATTAATCGAGAGTTTCAATAGTCTTTAAATACACTACATAATAAAGCTATTACTTTCAATTTAAAATTAGAAACACATGATAATATTTAAAAATTTAAAATTTCAAGTTTAGAAAAAAAAATAGATGTATGTATAAAAATTTGTTTGTAAAATTGTGATTTAAATATCAAAGATTGCTGTAATTATTACGTTTAATTAAGTGTAAATGATTTTTTTACTGCATTTTGTGTTATGTCCTTTAGTCTTTTTAATACTAGTTAATGTAAGTGAATATATAAACACATACATTTAATGGATATGCAAACATTTTAAACGATTTATAAAATGATGTGTATCTTTTATTACAAACAAAAATGTTAATATTACAAAGATAGTATTAGTAATAAATAAATCAAAATTCTGATTGGGAAAATGGTAAATCTATTCATTTTCTACACAAAGCATCACTCTCTCAAGAACATGTAACCTCTGGTTTACGAACCTCAACATTCCTCAAAGATTAACGATATTGCTCATAACTGCAGCAGTCGTTTTAAACTAGAATTATATTCTATATTGACAACCATCTCTCGCTCTAATGTGAATTACAAAGAAATACAAGTGTACAGAGCTCTAGCAACAATTATATTCATGATATCCGACAGACCGGTGCGCGGACCTTTGACCACAGGTGCTTTGACCATAGGGGGTTTGACCATAGGGGGTTTGACCACAGCGGAGCTTTGACCATAGGGGCTTTGATCATAGGGGGTTTGACCACAGCAGGCATTTGACCATAGCGGTGCTTTGACCATAGGGGGTTTGATCATAGGGTTTTGATCATAGGGGGTTTGACCACATGTGTTTTTCAGCAGAGGGTCTTTGATCACAGGTGGTCTATCAATTGGTGTTTGATCACAAGCGCTGTGTCCGGCTTTGCTCATAGGTGTGATACAATTAACACGATTGTATACATGTTTCCTGAGAGTACGTTAATAGAAATTAACATGTATCTAAAAAAGCCAAGAACTATATTTTAGTCTCCACATAAAGGCTGGTGCTAGGCCTCATAGATTTATTTTAAATATAAATGAAACACAAATAATGCGACATATATCAAGTTTCACAAATAAACAATGTAGAAGTAGGCTACTTGAAAATACATAGCATATATAAAGGATAAAAAATGATACAAAACTTGCCAACAATATAGTCAAAGATGTAATACATAAAATGGTTAACTAAATGACAGTTGTGCTATAGCACGAAAATATGTCAGTACATCTGTTTGACCATATTATTACATCTTGTCGAAATTTAAAATATAATTTAGCAACTTTTAAAATAAATCCTTTCCATATATGGACAGCATTGGACAAATCATCTGAGATCAAAGACCCTATGTGGACAAAACACCTATGATCAAAGCCGGACACAGCACTTGATATCAAACACCAGTTGATAGACCACCTGTGATCAAAGACCCTCTGCTGAGAAAACACCTGTGGTCAAACCCTCTATGGTCAAACCCCCTATGATCAAACCCCCTATGGTCAAAGCACCGCTATGGTCAAAGCCCCGCTGTGGTCAAACCCCCTATGATCAAAGCCCCTATGGTCAAAGCTCCGCTGTGGTCAAACCCCCTATGGTCAAACCCCCTATGGTCAAAGCACCTGTTGTCAAAGGTCCTAGGACCGACAGACCTGACAAACGGCTGATTAGCATCACTGGTGCTCTCAAGAACATCGAACCTCTGGCTTTAGAATCTCAACAATAATGTGAAGACTCACGACACATACCTTGCTCTATTTCTGTAAGAGATGGTTCTTCTATTAAAAAAAAAATATTTGGTAATTACATATAAACCAGTCATTATAATCTGACGCTGTTGACTTTGTCCTAATTTAAAAAAAAACAAAAACACAATAATTTCAGAATTTATGAAAAGTTTTTTTTTGTGTGTAGAGCTCAGTCATCTCATCATATGCCAGTCACACGTTTTCTCACCTGTCTAAGTGTTGAATATATTATGTTTTAGTTTCTGAAGTTAAAGGGAGGTAGGTGTGCTGATACCAGCCTGTCCGTAATGTATCGATTTCAAAGTTAATGAAAAGCTGGGCACATCTGTTTTACTAGCATTGTTGATGGCATGTGATCTGGAACACTTTGTTACATCACAAATTCAATAGCCGGATATTCCAGTCCATGTAAGAATATGTACTAGCAGATGAAGAGTTCTAATATTGTTTATGTTCAAAATATGGTCTAGATATGTAAGAAATAAGAAATACACACTTTAATTTTATTATCGATAGACACCTACTTGAATAGAATAGTGTTAAAGCGCTTTCTTGATCAACTGCAATTAATGATACATTAAAAATACATGCTAATATTATATAATGGTTTTCGTTTATTTAACCTAGCTAGTTTAAATTCAGTTTACAGTAAAATACTAAATTATCTGCATCGGCTCGTGAGGAGCACAACATGTTTGTAATACAGACATTTCTTTCTTAGAGAAACTAAGAGAGAAAAAAGTCATCCCAGAGTTGTTTAAATTAAACTGTTAGCTAGTGTTTGAAAATATATCTCTTAAAGAGAGTAGGTTATGTGTATCTTAGATGTAGCAAATAGTATTAACCACCCTTACATATAAAAAGTGAAGGATAGCAATAACACAAGATGACTGCACACACATTACAGTAAAACAAAATAATAATAAACTTTGTTTATGACGTATTAATCCGCACAATTATGTTTTAAAATGCAACCTAAATTATTTCTTTCTTTAATGATTTTGTATTTATTGTGTTATTTTCGTCGTCAGTAAATGTTATTTTATGTTTAATTTCTTATGTGTGGTGTCAGCAGTGTTTTTTCCAATATTTTTTTCTCCGAGGGGGGGGGGGTGCTTGACCTTTTCGGGGGAGAGGGCGGACACTCTTAAAAGTATATATTGTCTATATCCTTTTCATTTCGTTCGGTGGGGGAGGGGGTGCGGTAGACTTCCTTCGGACGGGGGGACGAAGCCCCTCCCCCCCCCCCCTTGAGGAGATGCCTGGAAGAGACACTGGTTGTCAGACCCCGTCTAGCCTTACTCATGCGTCAACTATGTCAGTAAAATACATTAAACGGACATTACTGGGGAGGTATGGCTTGGCAGAACATGCGCTAAAGGAAGTTGCCATAATGGAAAGACACAACCTGATGACTAACTAAATACAGAACTGTGTATAGTATGCAGCCTATTACCAACTGGATTTGTTAGATTGTATAGCTACGGAATAGTACACGTATCGTTTGTTACCGTAAGATCCTATCAATTTACGAGAAATTGTGTCTAAAAAATGTAAAACAATGATTAAATAATCTACACATGAGTAGGTATCTATGAATAGTGTTCTAATCATAAATAATCAATAGCTGACATTATATTCAATAAAAGCTTTACGATTCGTTTCATACAAATTAATGATAAGCGAAATCTTCTGGTAAACGATACTATAAGCTTAGTTTAGTTTAGTGCAGTTAAGTGCAGTTTAGTGCAGTTTAGTGCAGTTTAGTGCAGTTTAGTGCAGTTTAGTGCAGCTCAGCTCAGCTCATGAAATCTAATGTAAGCTCAATGTGGACCGCTCTGGGCAGTGGTGTGTGTCTTGATGATCGGGTAAATTGAATTTATGTAGCAACTGAGGGGGGGGGGTGCTGCTAGATTGGCAAGTGTCTTCCATTATAATTAGTTTTATGAAATGAAGAGTGCGTGTTATTTAAAAAGGAATTTAAGTATAAGTGATTAATAATGGGTGTTTGTAATACATAAATCAATCGAATGAATAACATTAATCTCTATATATTCTCGTAATACATCACCATCAGTATGCCATATAGTATTTCAAAACAGGGGTGGGGTCGTAATGACGAAGGAGATGCAGCTATGGGACAATACGATTTTTTTTTATCCTGGGGTATGTGGTTGGGGAAGGTTTTATGAAAGGGGATGTGTCGGTTTGGATGAGGTGGGCCATGCGACCAAAACAGTGTCACCTGTTCTTTACGTTGTGGTCAGAGTTTCTTCCAGGCAACTCTTCGAGCCTTTCCATTAGAGCTCTTATGTTAGATTTTAATTGTGTTTTGTATCTAACATAAAAGAAATTAATGATATATGTATTGAAAGTCACGTGACTTTGATGTTGAATTATAAACATGTATTGTAATTGCCTAAATTGTTAAGAAATATGTGTATTTTACCTCGAATATTTTAATGTTGGCTACTTCCGACGTTTAGTTTCTAGAATACAAGGGAAATAACTTACACAATTTATTTCAAAGCATTAACAATTTCGAGAAATGTATTTGATTAAAAACAATTGTTAGTATTTATTTAGCATTTAAATAAAAAAAAACATTTATTGTTTTTCTTACAAAAAAGAAAATCTAAA
This sequence comes from Physella acuta, assembly GCF_028476545.2. Classification (NCBI taxonomy): domain Eukaryota; kingdom Metazoa; phylum Mollusca; class Gastropoda; family Physidae; genus Physella; species Physella acuta. Next base: position 61,938 of record NW_026733282.1, read on the forward strand.
CATATGGTTATAATTGTATATTATCACGTTTTCAAAGATAATAAGCATTAGTCTATATACATTTCATTTTTTAAATATAGGAACGTTTCCAGCTGAGAAACGATCGGACTATACTGTACTTGCTAAAATTTAATATACTTAAATTAATTATTAAAAAAAAAAAAAAAAAAAAAAAAAAAAAAAAAAATCGAAAGCAATAATAATCAAAGGCATTAGAAGTTTTGATTTCAATTTTTTTTATTATTCTAATGAGAGAGCTAATATGTAGAGCTGCTTTAGTATATAATTTTAATGTAAGTAATGGTCCAAACATTTGCAGGACCCTTAGCTTTAACCCAAGCTACCTAGAACTACACATATACATTTGTCCCGACACATGTTCAAAACTAACAGCTACGCCAACAATACAAGTTTTCGTCACATCCAAAGTCTCAGCTGCCATATAATAAGACAACTTATCAGCAACCAACGCGGCCCAATAACAAGACTGTAGTGATTATAGGCAAGCTATCAAAAATACACCCATGTTATATAATATACACCTATAGTATAATTAACTAATTAAAACAAACCAATCATTTCAAACCGACTAAGTCGAATTGAAAGATGTCTAAAAAAATGTTTTCAAATAATCACATCCGTTACATATATAACAATGTTGTTATGTTGTTGTAATCAGTATATTAAATTATCGGGAAAAAGTTGATAGTTAGTGTGTATTGATAATAACTTGTTACTTCCCATTTGATGCCATCATAGTAATGTTGTTCTTAAAATGGTTTTAATATAGTAACTTGAAAATTAACAATTACATAAACAAGTGTTAATTGTATATAATTTAGCAAATAAAATAAAACAATGTTAATTATACTACACTCAAAGTTATCTCTACTTTGATTTTTTCTTTACTATTGTAACCTGATTCAAGCTTAACTTTAAACATGTATCTCTACAGTAGCAAGTATTTGTAGATATTTCATTACGGCAAAATAAAAATAAAACAACAGTTATGTCACTTTTAGTTACTATCTGTAGCTGGAGATCGAAACAAAAAAACCGGGAGTGATCTCCCCTAAACTTTCTCGAATATTCTTATATAAAATAACAGGGGATGGGAACTCGGGCTATAGACATGATTTTTAATCCATTTTAAATACTTAAAGTTTTAAAAATAGAATAAAATCTCGTAGACAAATTAATTGCACACCAAGTGAACGCCAAATAAAAAAGCGCATAATAGTGCGCAATATTATTAGTACTTTTAAAATTTACATTAGTTTTTTGAGAAATCGGAAGTAGCGTAAAGTACTACTTCCAGTCAACGGAAATTACTCAAAATTTTACAGAAGGTAGAGAATTTGATCTTTTACTTACATGTGAAATTTCATTTATCTATCTGAAATAGTACTCAAGTTATAGGCTTTTGAAAAATTCAAAGTAGGAAAAGTACCACTTCCGGTTATCGGAAATCGCTCAAAAGTTGATACGGATCTACGATTTTGATAAAATACTGATATATGAAATTCCATCAACCTAGCTGTAACGGTACTCAAGTTATCGTGTTTACACACGGACACACAGACACACAGACACACAGAATCACACACACACACAGACATACGGACAAGATTGCAAAATTATGTTTTTCCGTATCAGTGAGGTGTTAAACGTCGAGATCTGTAAAAATCTCGATTTTTTTTTTGCACGATTACAATACTTTCTCTATATTTCGTATATACGAGGAAGTAAAAAACGATCACACCATTTCGTTGATCTAAAAACTTTCGTGGTCTTTCACTCAATGCTGCGTATAATGTTGTTTTATCTTTAAACAAAAAACACAAATCTGATATGTTACCATGGTTACTTAGTTTTACACTAAGGATTACATTTTCGAAATGATTGTGTACCTGGAACTGTATATATCAGGGGTCGGCAACCTGCGACTCGCGAGCCGCATGCGGCTCTTTTGATATCAAGATGCGGCTCTCCAGCTCCTTGAATAAATACTAATAATCTTAATAAACAATTTAATTATTTTAAATTAAAAAAAATGTTAGTGGCTCTTTAAAACCAGGAAAATTTTGAAAATTGTAACTTTTGGCCCTTCCGCTTCAAAAGGTTGCCGACCCCTGGTATATATCATCATACAACGCCAGTAAATGACAGTAAATCACTAATCGTCAAGTTGGTACCCCCCCCCCGCCCCCCACCCCAAACGAAATAGTATGAATATAGAAAACTTTTACTAGTGTCCCTAATCAAAATATAATGTGCCCCTCCACCCACCCCCCCCCCCCCCGCCGAAGAGATGCCTGGAAGAAACTCTGCCCCATAGACCCCTCGGTATATATTTAAAGTATGAGGAGGGGTGCAAATCGAATGTTTGAGGGGAGGGGGGTGCAAATCGAAAGTTTGTCCCCGGGTAAAAATTGGAACCCCCCCCCCCCCCTTAAGACGCCACTGAACCCTTTGATATCGTATCAAGTTAGTCAGTATTAATCTGATGATAATCTGATAACAGAGTGAAGAAATGTTGGACATTGTTGGAAATACGTCTACACCAAACACACATCAGATGGAAATTACAACTTACTCTTCAGAGAACATTATCCAATATTAACATGATTTTAAAACATTATAAACGTAGTGTGTGGAATAAAAAAATCAATACAGTACAGTGCATGTTTATAAAGAGTTTGTTTGTAGTTGACAGTTTTCATTTAAACAAAGCACAGTTAGACAAAAATGGGGGGGGGGGGTGGGGGGGTAATCTTCTAAAGAGAAAAAGTCATTTGCATTCAGATAAAAAGATCTCTTCAGAACAGAAAGTAGAAAATATGGAAAGTAATAGAGTGAAGGAACCACCAAATAAAAAATGTATGTTTAGAAAACGATGTAACAAACAATCTGATGAATGTTCAAACAAGTGGTTGGAAGAAATGATACAGTAAAATCCAACATTTTCTAAAAACGTTGTCGCACAAGTCAACAACAGAGCAGACAAAAAGAACTCTTTGACATTCAGTGAGAAGTTGGTTACTAACCCAGTAGCACATAGTGCTGATGACAATCCAGGTTACTTGACATTAACATTTAATGTTTTTGTTAAATGTTCTGGAAAAGTCAGCACGTGGTTAAATACACAGAAAATTTCTAAAGAAATAGGTTGGGGCGTTGCAAGATTGACTGTATGGAGGGTTAATCTAAGACATCGAGATATTGAGGTTAGTGTGCATATACGTGATGGTTATGTTACAGTGGTATTCCCATGTTCAGATACCTCTTTTTCTAAATGAGATTATATTTTGGCTTCAGGACTAAGAACACAAATAGCATGGATAATTTATCATTTGGTTTATATAGAGTTTGGTGATATATTACTAGATCACATGTGTGGAAAAGTAACCATTTTGTTAGACTCTGACTTAATTGTCATTTTGGTATGCTACTTGTTACACATTTTGAGTTATGTTAATCCACATGTGTGTTAAGATAAATTATGTTGCTAAACGAAATATGAATACAAAAAAAAATAATTGTTTGGAATATTAAAAGTGAAGAAAGATTAATCGAAAATAGTTATAATCAAAACAAAACTTTAATATTAAGATGAATACGTTGATCAACGCCAGTTCATAAATCAGACATGAATTTTTAGCTTAACACATAATATTCTCTTCAAACAAAGTGTTAATCCCGCTGTTTTTTACAAACGCAGATTTACAACTAATATTATCAGCAATAAGCTTCTAACGAGATCTACCCTTGCTACTCTAATTAACGAGCCCTTGTCGGGCAGGAGCTCGCATGACTGCTTACTTCAAATGTCCCCACCATATGATCCCCCACCCCCTCATCGCACGCCGTCACAAAAATACAGTTCCCCCTCCCCCCTACAAGTGTGACGTCATTAATGGACTAAAAAAAAAAGTAAAAAAAAAAAAAGTAAAATTAGGTCTTAAGAGCTGGGACAGCATCCTATCTAGGGGAGAAAACCCATAGATTAAACTTTGCTACCTTGTATATTTCATTTGGATGGACACAATCTTTGGATGCTAATCCAGGTTGAAGTCAAAGTCATCTGGTCATAAGGAGCATAACATGTTGAACCATAATTTGATGGAGGAAATCAACTTTAATTTTACAGTCCAGAAAGAAGAAAACATAGATTGTGTTTCTGTTTTGCAATTGTATAATTTTAAAGTGTATAATTTTAACACAAACAACTAAACACATTTTTTAGACACATTGTCTTTTACTACACCTATAGTCTACGACTGATCTAATAATATATTACTACTCCCATTTATTGTTACAGTAGAGCAGTCACAGCATAATACTGCTAATATAATATACCACCTCTATTCGTTCATTATTACTGCTAAAAAAATAATAATAGTACAATAGTATAATACTGCTACTATACACTACTTCCCTCCGATAGACTGCTGGCATACTTTTTTGTAACCAAAAATAACTCAATGCCGCTAGAGTTTTGAAAAAAAGAAAGAAAAAAACAACAACTTCAAACGTGTACTTTGCAGCGATTGTTTGCCTTGCATGTTCACATTAGTATTACAGTTTTCAGCGTGGGCTTGCGAGGACTGATAAAGATTTACAATTATATAGTAATACTTCTTTCTTATATGTAGCCTACTTTTATTCAATGAAGATGGTTTACTTGCACATAGATCTTATACGAAACGTCTAATTACAATTTTAAAAAAAACTAGAATACCCGTCATCCGTTGGATAACTGTGGGTTTCGGGGGTCATCCATCAAAAAACATCACGTCTGTCACTCAGAGGCATAGCGAGCCTTCCCGGCGCCCGGGGACAAACTTTTCGATTTTAACCCCCCCCCCCCCCAAGATTTCGATTTTCAACCCCCCCCTCAAACTTTTGATGTGCACCCCCCCCCCCCCACTCAAACTTTCGATTTGAACCCCCCTCAACCTTTCAATTTATTTTTCCAAACCATTTTGGCGCCCCAACATATGTCCCCCCGCCCCCCCCCTTCCCCCCTCCACCTCCCCCCGCCTCCCCTTCCCCCCCTCCCCTCCCACCCCCCCCCCCCCTCCTCGCTACGCTACTGCAGTGTCACTTATCGTAACAAAAAACAGACCCCACATTCAAAAATATGTTTCTTATCTTTTAAAAACACCGAAAACACCGATTTCGGACTATCCCTTCATATACTGACGTCACATGTGACCTACTCAACTCTACTTCACCTGCCCAGTGTCCCGCCAAGTCTCAGACAACATGTTTCTATCGTTTAAAAAACGATTCCAGCCGAGCATGTCTCTGACCACACTATCCTTTCATATGCTTAGGACAAAGAAACAGATGAACTCTACTTCACCTGCCCTGTATCCTGGCAAGTTCAGATAGGCAACTTTATCATTCACATCTAAAAAAAAAAATTGAAAAAAAATATCATTGACATATTGGTCTAGAACCTGTGCCACCCACATGAGAGCGGGCTACGCTACCAACTTAGCTATTTACTCGTGACGTCACAAAAGAATTTTTATACTATACATTTGAGTCTCCGCGCATAGATCTAGATATTAGGCTAGTAGTAGTAACTTTCAAATTAAATTTAATCTTAAATTAGCCAAACAAAGATTTATATAAAATAAAGAAGTTCTGAAATTAGCTAGATCTAGATAATTCTATCTAGATCTATATTCTACGACTCGCTTGCTTAGGTCTTAAGTTTAGTTTTACTTGCTAGATCTAGATCTAATCATTAGCTACGCTGATAGGCCCGGAGCGAGCATTTCAAAATTACCATATTCCAAACAAAGATTTATATAAAATAATAAAGGTCTAAAATAGTTTAGTATATAGAAAATCACTATTATCTAAATCTAGATAGAATTATCTATATTTTAGATCTACGACTGAGCTATATTTAGAATTTACGTTTATAATTTAGCAAAATTCCGGTATAGAAGCAGCGTATGAATCTTAAGCTGCGCAAATACGCCCTGGAGCCAGCACTTCAAAATTTGCATAGTCGAAACAAAGATTTATACAAAATAATAAAGGTCTAAAATATTTTAGTATATAGAAACTCATTATTATCTAAATCTAGATAGAATTATCTATATTCTAGATCTACGACTGGTTTGCTTAAGTCTCGTTTCTTTTTTGGTTTGTATTAAGATCTGTAACTAATAAATTTTTGATTTGACCTAGATTTAGATTCTAGATCTAGATCTATAAATAAATAACTTTCTTGGACAGATTGTAGATCTAGAGAAATTTATTGTAAAACTAAATGAAAAAAGACAGTTGAAAATTGATATAAGTGTTGGAACGTAATAAATACAGCAAACGGACGTATTGTTAAAGTTATGACCGACAGAAAATTAGATTTGATTTGACCTAGATTCTAGATCTAGATCTAGATCTATAAATAACTTTCCTTCGACAGCTGATCTTTAGATCTAGAGAAATTTATTGTAAAACTAAATGAAAAAAGACAGTTTAAAATTGATATAAGTGTTGGAACGTAATAAATACAGCAAACGGACGTATTGTTTAAGTTATAGCCGGCAGAAAATTAGCTTTGTAACGCGTTAAACTTTTGAATGGGCCACAAAGTCTATGATGGAGTCCGCCATTTTTATTGAACCAAAAAGTAAACACATCAAGGGACGTCACTATCCCCACAAAGTTTATTCAAAGTATTAACATTTTTAAAAAAATACGGTTAATTTAACTATGAATAAATCAATAAATTAATTAACGTCTTTAAATACATTTGTGATTAACAGTCTGTCTGCATTAAAAAATTATTCTCTACCTACATACTATTTTACAGCTTTCCACGATGAGTGCAACCATTGCAGATAGTCGATCAGGCAAACAAACAAACAAACAAAAAAATAAATATTCAAACATGTAAACAAACTTGACTTTTAGTAGTATTAGATAGATAGATGAACATGCAAATGTGTAATTAAATGATGATTCAATGGGTTTTTAAATAAATTTTATGAGTAGTCGGAAAGATGTTCATTACAATGATACACATCAATTCGAACATTCTTACTATTTAAAGATCTATATCTATAGCAGTTGCCCCATTGTTTTCTGTTAAATACATTTATTTTAAACATTTGAAATTATAATGATCATTTATTTTTTTTTAGTTTCAACCACATGAAAGAAAATCGTATATATATTAGTTAAATGAAGAAATAAAATCCCATAAATACCGGACTACATTAGGGTATGCTACTATGTTTCTTCTGACTGCTTAGTTTACTGTGACCCATTTTCGACTATGAAGCCAAATGTTGACATTATGGTTACCTATGGCCAAGTAAAAGAAAAGTTTTTTATTAACAATGTTCTAAGAAAAGTATGCAATATCGTTATCCAAATGATTTCGCTTATTATCAGTTTGTATGGCCAAGTAAAAGACAATTATTTTATTAGCAACGATCGAAAGCACACAGACAATATCGTTGACCAAATGATTTCGCTTATTATCAGTTTGTATGGCCAAGTAAAAGACAATTATTTTATTAGCAACGATCTAAGGCACACAGACTATATCGTTGACCAAATGATTTCGCTTATTATCAGTTTGTATAAAACGAATCATAAAGCATTTATGACAATTAATGTCAAAAAAATATAAACGTTTTGGGAAGAAAAAGAGGCTAGACAATAAAATATATTGCAAAGTTGTAAATGATCTACGAAAAATAAAATGTAAAATTGTTATCATGTCTATCTCTATGCAAAAAAAAAATTAAATTTGCTGAACTTAAACAATTTTAATGACTAGCAGTAAGTTGTCTCCCTTAGTTTTTTAGTCTATTTGGTAGAAATTAAACTACTAATATTAGATTTTACAATTCTAGATTTGTTCAACACTGTTGTAGAATGCCTATTATGTTTAATAGTGTTACCTTGAAATACGATTTTAATTCCTTCTTTAGCATTGCCCGTACATCAAATTGCTCGTGTATCAAGGCGATTTTCCTCATTGAAGAAATCAATTAAAATGCCAAGTATCCGCTGTGTCTCCAAATGCAACCCCGATTGTTTTGTTACGTATTTTAAAAAGAATAATTGTGTATCTATAAATCAAAGTTTGTGTTTAATAAAACATCAAATGATAATTCAATTATATAATCTGAAAATATATAATATACAACATGAAAATGATAAAAAAAAAAAACTTAATTTGATTTGATTTTAGTTTTTTTTTTTTTAAATCTTGATTGTCTAGAATAAAGAGGGACCGATGAAAGTATTGCCACTGAGCAAACTGGTAAAACTCAAGCTCCTGGTCCATCAGAGTCTGAACAAAATCCAACCACCTCTACAAGTGAGTCTTGACCATCAGTTTCATAAACAAAAAAAGGAAAACAAGATGTGGATGATTCTCTAAAAAGGAAAACAAGATGTGGATGATTCTCTAAAAAAGAAAACAAGATGTGGATGATTCTCTAAAAAAAAAGTACCAGTGAGGGAGCAACTCCACTGTTTATGGTGTAAATCTTGTATTAATACCGCTTTACACCATATACAATTAAAACTAATTGTGAAGCACACAACCTACACAAAGATGTAATTATATTGCAACTGCTGGAAGAAAAGCAGTTGCACTCAAACAAAAACGAAACACACGAGGTTGGGGGAGGGGTGGGGTATAATGTCCCAGATAGTTGTTTATATTGTTGTCGAGCCACATCGTCTTGTGCGCCATTCATCTGGTTTCCTGTCTCTGGACATCAACACAGGCTATACAAATAAAATAATCCAGGACCAACATGTTCCTAAACCTTATGCAATAATGGTTAATTTATAAATAACACTGTCATCTAGTCCATCTGAAAATGACAGAAAATGTAATCAATATTATACCTTATAACATAGATATAACTTAAAAAAAAAAAAAAAAAAAATTATGTAATATTCAAATCAATACACCTTGATCGTATATCAAGCAACTTCATTAATCCTTACGCCTAATAATAACCACATGATGTACCATTAAAACATCAAATAAAGAAATACTTACATTAAATACCAGAACTCAATATTTAAGGATCTCATAGCCAATCGATACAATAAAGTAAAACAATGAAAACTAAATCAGAACTATCAACACTTCCATTAAAGTCCCGATCAGAATAAACAATTAGCCGATTCAGTAGATGTTTTCCACAGAGTATTAATATATTTTATTGTTTTATCTTTTATTTTTATTTTTTAACTGGTGTCTATTCTGGTGTCTATTCCTTAAGCCTTAAAATAAAAAAAATATAAAAATATATAAAAAGGACTGCATCCCCTGTCTCGACAACAACAGAAACAAATCCATTTAATCCTAAGCTGAAAAACCACAGGCAAACATGGGTAGAGATAAAAGACCGGTGAAGTGGAAACAATATTAGAAACAGTCATCATAATCTGGTACGTGCATATGCTTACATAGAATGGAGGGTCAGGCCGTTGATTTTGTTTATGAAACAGAGAAGTATAAACACTGTCTTCAAGGCTCTTGGGCAATTAATGGAAAACAACTCACATTACACACCATTCCTCTAATCAACCACCAACAAGTGAAGACAGTTGGGGGTTTAGCCATTGCAGAGAAAGGACATGTAGCCTATATTTTTTAGTGTATTAATACCTAGTATTAGTGATTGATAATTAAAGTTCTAGTTATATTTCGATGATCGGAATTGTTGGAATTATTAGTGTCGTCGGAAATAAGAGTGTTCCCGTCCGCATCACATGTTTATAGTTGGAATGTTAGTAATAGAAGTAGTCATCATATATATCGCATACATCCCTAAACCCACCACACCCAAGTTTGACGCTTTTTAAAAAACCGAAAGAGAATCTAGCGGTAGAGAGCTAGATTGCCAACCCGTAGGTCTCGAGTTCGAATCGGTGTTCAAGTCAGTAGACCGTCCCTGAGTCCACCCAACTCTTATGGGTACCTAACTTACGTTAGGGAAAGTAAAGGCGGCTGGGCGTATTGCTGACCTCACTGTAATGTGTGTATCGTGATGTGTGTAATTGTTATGTAGAATGTATCGTGATGTGTGTAATTGTTATGTAGAATTACCATGTTATTATAATGTAAACATACATTGTTCAAAAATAAAATTCTTTACATTCTTTTAGTTTAAGTTACTTCCCATTAACTTTTTAAAAAGAAGATAAGGGAACTAACTTAACAATTTGATTTAAAATTATGTTAAAAGTATTTGTTATATAACTCAAAATTACATGTAATGCTTGATATGAAAGTAAGAGTGAGATTAAAATTATTATTATAAAAAGTATGTCAAAAGTATATGTTTCATGAAGATTAGATTTAACAAATGACACAACTTGAAACAGAAAACTGCTTGCGTAATTAAATGATATATTTCAAGACACTTGAACAATTCGATTAAATAGTGTTCCCTGCCAATTACCGACTTTTCCCTGCTTGAATATAGGCTACTCATTTTTGTATTCACTTTAAAAAAGTGTACATACTGAATTGTTACAACAACAGTATTCAGTGGACAAGTGAAAATTAAACAAATTCCGTAAATTAAATGTCTGAGCCTAAGACACGTCTTAGATATGGTGCTTTAAAACGTACACAGTATACGTGAGTGCTATAGGCCTAGTAGAAATAAATCCAGATAAAGGCCAAATTTGACTCTTTTATTAGGGATTTATTTTGCTTTATTATTTTGTTATTACCAAACTAGTGTTCCTAGCAAGGGTAGGAGTTGGTTGTGTCATTTGTAGATGAGAGACGTTGGTAAAGTTAAGAGCCTTCAACATCTCCTATGTAACTTAATCAATCTCAAGTATATCAAGTTCCAGGGCTGATATCTCAGGTACATAGTTATCTCTTCTCTCTTTCTTTTTCTTGAAGTTTAATAGAGATGTTGCGAACTGGGCCTTTCTGGATCCTCTTGATCAATTGTGTAACAAACCCTGAGCTTGTTGCTTGGTACAATGGCTATTTCTTCACATACTCTCTTGTTGCTTGGTACAATGGCTATTTCTTCACATACTCTCTTGTTGCTTGGTACAATGGCTATTTCTTCACATACTCTCTTGTTGCTTGGTACAATGGCTATTTCTTCACATACTTGTTGCTTGGTACAATGGCTATTTCTTCACATACTCTCTTGTTGCTTGGTACAATGGCTATTTCTTCACATACTCTCTTGTTGTTTGGTACAATGGCTATTTCTTCACATACTCTCTTGTTGCTTGGTACAATGGCTATTTCTTCACAGACTCTCTTGTTGCTTGGTACAATGGCTATTTCTTCACATACACTCTTGTTGCTTGGTACAATGGCTATTTCTTCACATACTCTCTTGGTGCTTGGTACAATGGCTATTTCTTCACATACTCTCTTGTTGCTTGGTACAATGGCTATTTCTTCACATACTCTCTTGTTGCTTGGTACAATGGCTATTTCTTCACATACTCTCTTGTTGCTTGGTACAATGGCTATTTCTTCACATACTCTCTTGTTGCTTGGTACAATGGCTATTTCTTCACATACTCTCTTGTTGCTTGGTACAATTTCTATTTCTTCACATACTCTCTTGTTGCTTGGTACAATGGCTATTTCTTCACATACTCTCTTGTTGCTTGGTACAATGGCTATTTCTTCACATACTCTCTTGTTGCTTGGTACAATGGCTATTTCTTCACATACTCTCTTGTTGCTTGGTACACTGGCTATTTCTTCATATACTCTCTTGGTGTGAAAGTCAGCTATAAGCCTGGTGTAATATTGGTCAATAAACACTCTGGCAGCCTTTTTCACTGTTTTGGTCCTCACACGAGCCATTTTGGTTGTACATAAGCGTTTAAAAATGAAAGAGTTTTAAATCAATATTCTAGTAAATGTATATATGCACTATTAAAATAAAGTATTAGGTTGTCTTAAAATTTGTAATTAATGTTGTTGTTAGTTTTACTTACAATACATTTCTACGGCAAAATAAGTAATGCTACGTAATAACGACTATTTGAAACTAGTTGTTATAAGGAACCGTTTGTGTTCTATTATTTAAAATAAACATACCATCCCTGCTTTTATAAATATGGAACAATTGAATATTTCTTTGCCTTTAATCTTTATGGGTTACCAAATATATTAGTTGGGACGGAGTGGCCTAGCGGTAGAGAGCTGGACTGCTAACCCGTGGGTCTCGATTTCGAATCCGGGTTCAAAATCAGTAGACCGTCCATGAGTCAACCCAGCTCTGTTGGGTACCTAACTCACGTTAAGGAAAGTAAAGGCGACTGGGCATTGTGCTGACCACACTATCTCTTCATATGCCGAGGTCACAGAAACAAGTGAACTCTACTTCACTTGCCCCATAAACCGTCAGGTTTGGAAGGGAACTTTACTTACTTACTTAAATATATTAGTTGTTTCCCTTACATACTGTTACAGAAGAGATGGGAGGACATTATACAATTTGTGTAGACGGTTTAGTTTAACAACCCAAAAATATATTTCTGCAAGACTCTTTAATGAACGACATAATAGTAAATAAAAACAATAAACACAGTCTATTCTATTCGAATATTAAGTTACTCTCTATTTCAATGGACTTCCTATTCTTTCGTGACACGGATATAAAGACTCAGGAGTCTACCTCCCATAAGCCAGACAGGCCTAGACGAGGCGAACCATGTGTAAATGAACTGCATCTGCTTAGGACTGAAAAAAAATAGCGACGTGTATGGATTGTTCTATACACGAAACCACGTAGAAGAAACTAAGGTGTTCAAAACATATGCATATCAAATTTGTAAACTGCGAGATTATTACTAAAAACGTAAATAAAAATGCTGACAATTTAACCGAGATATATGTAACACTGCAGAACAATATATTCGACTGAGTTAGCTACTGCATCATACACATCATTGGTGACACTTTCAAAAACTTACATTTGAAGCAAGGAGAAGTAATGTGTAGGTTAATACTTAACACGACACCAATCTCATGCCCCACAAGAAAATATTGTCAAAATTTACTATTATATTTTAAACAGTATTGCATTTTTCTTTTGATACTCACAACACTACTTACATTACTTCATATTTTGTTTTTATATCAGAAATGCAAGACATAAAGTAAATTAAATTACACTTATCGGAACCCAACATATTTGGTCATTGGATCTAGAGCCCACTTTTTTTTTCAATGTAGAATTATCCCCTTTTATATGATGTAAACTTATTGTTCAAAAATAAATTTATTTTACTTCTTGCTAGATGTAGTTACTTCCCACTCAACCTTTAAAAATGACAAAGGGAGACAACCTGAATATTTGATTTCAATTTAGGTAGAAATTATTTGCCAAAAAATAACATTATATAATCCATGTATATTATAAAATTATAAGTGAATTATAAATATTATACATACCTTTGTTTTAAAAGTGTACGTGTCTTGGATATTCGATTTATCAATTGATAAAAATTGAATAAGAAAACTGAAAGTGTAATTAAATAATGTATAACAAGACACTTGAACACTTAGGTCAATAAGTTTTTACCTCTCGACATAAGTCTTACTAAATTTGTTTGTATTTCGTTTACAAAACAGTTTTTTTTGTCATTAATAATCACATGCATAAGAATATTCCCCCATTTGATTATGTTGGATCATTTGAACAGTTTTTTTTACCTTACTAATATAGATGTTGGATACATGTATGGGGATCTGTTTGACTACAGAATGGAATGGCAGAGAGGAATAGAGTCTCATCCGGATGGTTCAGTTTTTACCTCCATCTATGAAGAGATGATTTTGGATCCCATTGTTGGAGTTAAAAGCTTGAATAGATACTTGGATAACGGCTGTTCAGATGAGTTATGTGAAGAAATAGCTTCAGCCTGAAGCTTTGACAATATGAAGCAACACAAAGAAAAAACAGTGCAGCCTGAATTACAAGCTATGTTTCAAGACAAAAAGATACCATTTTATAGAAAAGGTGGTGAAGAAGATTGGAAAAACTGGTTCACTTATATTATGAATGAAGATTATAATAAGGAGTACAAGAAAAGAATGTCAGAATATAAAACGGTTTACAAATATACTTTAGACCAAATGTAGAGTGAGTAATAGATTAAATCACAAAGTAATGACACAAGAATTCATATTAAATACCATTTTTAATTCCATTAAAACTAGAAGGCATATAAAATTCAACACGTCAAAATTATTTTATCATGACCTGTTATAAAATTTACATTGTTCTTCTGATTACTCAATTTTATCCAGTGTACTTTACTTTCAATATATAATACTCATACCCAAACTGCTTTTGCCCTCTGCTCTATTTTACAGTTAGTTCCCTTATTCTTAGAGATTATTTTGCCATAAAAATAAAGGCAACCTTCAAAGTTTTAAAAAAACTGTGAGTGTATCTGTAACTACTTAGATTGTGGTTATAAATATTTTAGCCTTTATTTAAAGCAGTCATATTCATTACATAAATAGTTTAGCCTTTCCAATTCTAATCTAAATCTTCAAATTTTAGTAGAATTTCAGCATTAAAGGTTACACCAGCATCAACTGGTCTCATCAAACATCACAAAGCATACAAATTGTTACATCTGCTTGATGGGAATATAACTGGGCATGATGGAACAGAATTGAAAAATCATATAAAATAACAGAAATAGTTATTAATTGATCACATTATCAGGATTTTAAAAATACACCAAAAAAAATATACCAAAACTATTGTTGTGTCAAAATCAATGGCAAAGAGTAGCCTATATATTATATGAAAAAAAAAAGAACTACTTATAGCTAAACTTTAAATCCTGAATGTATTGCTGCTACTCCAAAGGTCAAATTTTCATACTGAATCATCCTAAAACCTGCTGTCCTTATCAAAACGCAAAAAAAAAAAAAAAAAAAATGCATACACTACCTCATATGTCGTGTTCGTAAAAAATATCATTTATGCAAATTATTTTCTATGACCATCATGTTTACTAATACACATTGAATTACTAGTACCAGACTCACTCTTATTTAAAACATTTCAAATAACTAAGCGTAACTGCAACATGAAGTCATTTTTTTTTAAATATATACATATATATATATATATATATATATATATATATATATATATATATATATATATATATATATATATATATATATATATATATATATATATATATATATATATATACATATATATATACATATACATATACATATACATATATATATGCATATACATATACATATACATATACATATACATATACATATACATATACATATACATATACATATACATATACATATACATATACATATACATATACATATACATATACATATACATATACATATACATATACATATACATATACATATACATATACATATACATATACATATACATATACATATACATATACATATACATATACATATACATATACATATACATATACATATACATATACATATACATATACATATACATATACATATACATATACATATA
>NW_026733282.1:80000-204535 GCF_028476545.2 Physella acuta
CAAATCGAAAACTTTGTTCCCGGGCGCCGGGAAGGGCCGCTACGTCCTGAGTGGCTAAACTAGAAAAAAAGGGCCACTCGCAAAGACATTTTTTGGGACCAATATATATATATATATATATATATATATATATATATATATATATATATATATATATAAACAAAATACGAAAATACCAACATAGAATACTCGTTTCCTCCGTGTTCGAGTTTCAGAAAAAAAAATAATTAGAAATACCTCTTTAAAAAAAAAAAAAAATTAAAACAAGTTTCAACAATACGTCATTTGTGTGAGTGCTATTGAAAATCTCTGTTTTAATGCATAATAAATAATGCTTCCTGTCGAGCCGTTCCGGAAACCACCGGAAATACTGTAAACCATGATTTATTTGCCGCCATATTTTTAATACATAATGTTTAACAATGTGCATGGATTTATTTTAGTTGCATTGTAAATACTGCTTTGTTAATTATTTTGTATTTCTAATTATTTTAAGTGTATGTGATAATTATTGCTGCTACTAAACAATGTTCAAATTCGTCTTTCTACTTTTAACTTTAGTAAATCTAATCGCCTTATATTACTTGAGCAACATAAACGGCCGCTGAGCCTACAGTCCATGTTAGCAAATGCTGCACGTAGCAGATTCTGATAAATGGTACTGGTCTTATGTCTCTATCCATGTTTGCCTTTGGTTTTTACTTTCTCGTATATACGAAGTATAGAGAAAGTATTGTATTCGTGCACAAAAATCACTTGAAATTTTAACAATTTTCACCGTATTACACCTCAGTCCTTCATCACTTCCGAAGTATAGAGGACTTTTTTTAATTGGGCAAAAATTATCAATCCAGATTTATCAAAATTAAGAGATTTTATGCGTAATCCAGTCTGAAAAACTGGGCTTTGCGATTCTGTCCGTATGTCTGTGTGTCTGTGTGTCCGTGTGTAAACACGATAACTTGAGTACCGTTACAGCTAGGTTGATGAACTTTCATTAATAAGTATTTTATCAAAATCGTAGATCCGCATCAACTTTTGAGCTATTTTCCATAACCGGAAGTGGTACTTTTTCTACTTTGAATTTTTCAAAAGCCTATAACTTGAGTACTCTTTCAGATAGATAAATGAAATTTCACATGTAAGTAAAAGATCTAATTCTCTACCTTCTGTTAAATTTTGAGTAATTTTCGTTGACCGGATATACTAATTTACGCTATTTCCGATTTCACAAAAAACTAACGTAAATTTTTAAAGTACTAATAATATTGCGCACTATTATGCACTTTTTTATTTAGCGTTCACTTGGTGTGCAATTCTTTTGTCTACGAGATTTTATTCTATTTTTAAAACTTTAAGTATTTAAAATGGATTAAAAATCATGTCTATAGCCCGAGTTCCCATCCCCTGTTATTTTATATAAGAATATTCGAGAAAGTTTAGGGGAGATCACCCCCGGTTTATTTTATTCTCTAGGTAACAGTGTGTGTTAGTTACTGTAGAACAACCTCTGCTACGTCGGGATAGTAGTTCTTCCAATGTAATTAATTTCTTTTTTGAAAAACTACGTTCTCCACTAGCAATGTAAAGTGGAAGTGTTAAAATAAATTCAAAGAAATAACTACATTTGGTACATAATCTTCCAATTTTAGTTGCACTATATAGAGAAGCACATCTGATGGTGGCATATGCTTAGGAAGCTGCTACTTGAAGCTCATTACAAAGATCATCATTGTCAATATCTTTATTAGCGTTATGTTTCAAAATAGTTGCAGTCAGTAAGTATATTTGCAGGTGTCGTTTTGTTGACATTGTACATTTCATAAAGGATGCCAAATAGAATATAATGTTCTAATTGTTGAAATCTCTCTCCAATTGACTATATACACTTATCCAAGATAAAGTAGTAGAATTCGTCTTTGAAAGTATGTTTAAGATCTTGTGGTGCCAACAATTAATTTAGTTTGAAAATCGAAATCTCACCCTGGCCAACGAGATTTCTAATTAAAAATCAAAATAGCACACGTTATAGGCGTCATGGAGTGATCACTAAATCAACATTAAAATTAGATAATCTTCTGAAATGTTCAAAATTAAAAGATGTAGATTAAATACAATAATTATCTCATTATATTACCCGAGGCAAACATTTGTGGAGGGCAGGTGGGGCGGCCGCCAAACGTGGTAGATAATAATATAAAAAGCTTGTTACTGAATTATATGCAGTCGAAATATAGAATCTGCAATGCTACTTGGCATTACGGACTTATTTGTGGGACACCAAAAAAAAAAATCAAAGTGATTGGTAAAAAGCGCCCCGACCTGTCAGAATGATAAAAGGGCGGGGGGGTGGGGGGGGGGGGGAGGGGGATGGGGGCGCCTTTTTATCAACACGAATAACTACTTATAGGCTTAATTTGAAGAGGGGGCGCCAAAATAATGGTTTTTCCTGGGGGTAAAATCACGATATAGCGTCGGTTATTATTCCGAAATTGTACAGCAGTAAAAAACAGTAAAACCATGGCGCAGTCTGCCGAGCCGTTCCGGAAACCACCGGAAATACTGTAAACCATGATTTATTTTTGTCGCCATATGTTTTATACATAATGGTTAAAAATGTGCATGGACTGATTTTAGTGGCATTTTAAATACAGCTTTGCTAATAATTTTGTATTTAAAATTACTGTAAGTGTTTGTGCTAATTATTAATGCTACTAAAAATTGTTCTAAACGGCATGAGCCTACAGTCCAGGTAAGCAATTGCAAGTAGCAGATTCTGATAAATGGTACTGGGTCTTATGTCTCTATCAATGTTTGCCTTTGGTTTTTTGGCTTGGGATTTAAACAAAATGTATAAAAAAGCGTTTTAATAAGAAACGATTCGAAGAGACTAATAAGCGAGATTAATCGTGTTTGAATTTTTCCGAATTTGTTTGTACACAATAGTAAAGGTTGCATTTATTTTAAGTAAAACAAAAATATTATAATTTTGGATAACAAAGAGAGCATCTGTCAACAATATTGCATACACTAAATTATCAAACTTAGAAATGTTGTCATTTCCATAAACAAAGTATAAACATTTTAATCTCACTTCATATCAATACTTGTTGGGTATATAGAGATACGTTATCTCCCTTTATTGTTTTAAGCCTACACTATGATTGATATTCGCTTTTTAGAAACCTAGCATGTTTTAACATTATTTTTAATTAAATATTTTTTAATATATATATATATATATATATATATATATATATATATATATATATATATATATATATATATATATATATATATATATATATACGAGCCGACCCGCGGCATATCATACGCCGCTATTTAGTTGTTGTTGTTTCTACTTTTCAGGTATTCATAATTTGTCAATTCTACACTACCAACGCTGCCACTGAAAATATTTCTTTAAAACACTATAAGTAGCTCGTTAAGGACGATAATCCTCCCCCCTCCACCCCCCTCCGTTAAAGTAAACTCCACTTAGTTACACACCCCCCCCCCGCCCCTACGTTTAAAATCGTTTCAAACTAAATTATCTGCCCCTAATAGTCGTCACAAACCCGGCTCTGTTTGTAAACATTTAGAGTGAACCACAGCTCACCAGTCCATGTAGGGGTGGGGGTGGTAGGGAGCGCGTTTACAGCTTGTTTTCTAGCGTCTCCCAGAAGAGAATTATATATATATGTATATATATATATATATATATATATATATATATATATATATATATATATATATATATATATATATATATATATATATCACTAAACATATATATTGTCTAATTTAGGCAAATGATTGCTTTGTTTAACTCAACATAAGTGACTTGTTCAATCAGTTTAGCCATACCATGGTAAACAATTCTAAAGAAGTAAGTTTAAATGTTGGGTATTTTTTTTTAAAGCTGAATCCATATATGCACTAAAGAAAATAATTATAAACATATTTTAAAAAAATACTAGTAGTAAGTAAAAGTGTGACTTGTGCGACTTAAACAAATATGCATCTTTTTATTTGTGGCGATCTAAAAAAAAAACTATAACACATTGTCGATCATCTAAAACTTTCGAGTTAGGCGACCGCCTAGTTCGCCTTTTAGGTAGCGCCGGCCGTGGTTACTGTAGAACATATCGTTTTAATGTCGTTTTTTTTTCTTCAAAAAAAATGGTCGTACAAAAATAATGAAACAAACAAAACAATGTTGAAGTTTTTGGTAAGACTTTGATAGAGGAAACACTGTTAACAGACAATAATGTGTGTGATATATCATGGTTTTCTGTTTATCATTAAAAAAATAAATAAACGCGTGCCAAGTGTATGTAGTGTAAACGCGTTTGAAAGTGTGAATGTCAAATTAATATCGAATCCTGTATCTGAAGAATTAAAATAATTATTGTAATTAGCAGCGTTTCGAATTATTTTCTTTTTTTTATCACTCTGTTCTTGGTTCTTGTTTTATATTCTGTATTACATTTTGAAACCTTGACTGGTTGGTATAATACAAGAATAACAACAATTTTGTTCCTATCATATCTCACATTTTTTTTTTCATTGTTGCATTATAAGCTAATGTGTTATGGGTAATGGTTGACTGTTTTAACGTATTAATTACATAGTATAATGTCAAATGTTTAATTGGTCTCAAGATGTGGTTGTTTTAGAACAATGCATTAGATATTGTAGTTACCAATTAATAATTGTGGTATCACAGTTCAGATCTTAATTTTTTTTTAAAAGTGAATACTTTTTTTTTTATGTAAATTTAAAGATTTTATCTGGAAGTAAACAAAAAGTGGAGCAAGTCATTGGACATCTTTTATGTCTGAAGTAAAAGTGAATACAAAAGTAAATATATTTAGGTAACCCAAACCAGATTGAAGGAAGCACAATTGTTTTCAAGTATTCGTATGTCTTGTAATCCTTTATTTAATTATACCTTCAGTTTCATCATTCAATTTGTGTCTGTTGATAAATCTTATCTCCAACAAACATATAGTGTTTACACATTTTCATAAATTTTAATTAAATTGCACATCAATTTCATAATTCACATTGAATGTCGTATACTGTTATGTGTCATATTATTTCCACACAATTAATAATCGAATATACAGGTTTTTTCCCTTAGCGTTTTTATAAGTTTACATGGGAAGTAACTGAAACTAACAAGAAGTTATATACATGTATGTTTTAACAATATACTTTAGTTCAGCTCAGCTCAGCTCATAAAATCATTATATATATATATATATATATATATATATATATATATATATATATATATATATATATAAGTTTTATGCTGTGAGCATTGACTAAATCTTGATAGACATTGTCTCCTGACTTACTACATCAGCAGCACTTTCAAATTGTTGTTCCATAGAACCATACGGAAATTGCACGAGCCGTCAAATAAAAAGGTGTACATATGCCATATTTAATAATTTTAATGTCATTTTATAACATAACTATTATATAACTTAAAGGTAATTATCGCTAATTCTGTTTTTGATAACGTGTTTACTGTTGCCTTAGTTTAGGGTTTTATTAATAACAATTGTAAAATACAACCTATAAGGTTTATACACGAGCTTTCATATCAGAACCAGCCACTCTTTATCGAACAGTGACAAACTTCTCACACATGTCTGAGTGTTGAAAACATTTTATTTTAGTTTCTGAAGGAATGGGGATGGGGGGAAGTGGGGGGAGAAGGTCTGATTCTATCGACTGCAGGTAATGGGGACATATTTGTAGCCTCAGACATGTAGTTTACAGCGTCAGTTTGTTCAATTAAGTATTACACTTTTCTGCATCGGTTTGTGAGGAACACAACTGCTGTGCAGAATAATTCTTTTTGATATGTATTTTATTTTATTGAAAAGTATTATTATTAATCAGAAGGAGAATGCCCGCTGAAATATGTTATACACTGAACTGTTAGCTGTGTTTAATTAAACATGTATTTATTAAAGCGATAAGTTTATGTGTATAATAGAGGCAAAAAATATTATTAACCACCCATACATATAAAAAGCACAGAATAAAAACACAAAAATGACTTAACGAACTTTACAATAGAGCAAACAAAATCAACTTTGTAACTATTTAATCATTGAATTTTGCTAAATGTAGATACTTTTGAATCGTTTGTATTATAATGTACCTATGGGAAGCAGTTCACACACAAAGGGCATGGTTATATGCTTAATGAATTTATGAATAAATATATCGTTCGCAAAATTCCTTTGTTTAATGGTTTTGTAATTATTCATTGTTTTCCTGCTAAGTATTTTTATTATGCCTTTAATTTATTCTTCTGTGTGTTGTCAGACCCCGTCAGGCCTCACGCATGTGTCAACTATGTCAGTAAAATAAAAGTCCTGATAAGGTTTGGCTTGGCAGAACATACGCTAAAGGAAGTTGTTAAGTATATGGATGAAACACAAACTGCCGACCAACTAAATATAGAACTGTGTATAGTATGCAACCTTCCACAATTCACCAATACATTTGTTGGATTGTATAACTATAGAGTATTGCCCTCATTTTTACTCTGAAATAAAAAAAAATTCTACGAAAAAAACGTGCCTAAAGCAGTTTAATTGTAATACGTATTCAATATTGTACGCAAGACTATGTATATATAAATGTGTTTCAATCATAAATAATCGATAGCTATGCGATTGTTTATTTTGAATCTCTAAAATCTTAGTCAAACACTAAACATAACTTCATAGATAGGCTACGCATTGTTAGCGTATTGTCATGTTAATATGAAGATGCATATTTTTAATATCAACACACTCTAAATGAACGATACCTGGTTGGGATCTTACAAAGAATGTATATTGCAAATAACAATGCACTGCAAAGTTGATCATTGTAAAGTGTAACCCCAAGACACCTATGTAGTATTGCATCGAGGCCGTTAAGAACTACCGTAGTAAACAAACACATTTCTTAGGCTCAGACGGGTCTACGACAAATTTCCGAAAGACACTTGCCCAAATGCCGTTTGCCCTAAGGCCGATTTCCTGAATGGACAAACGCCCGAATGGTCAATTGCCCGAATTCGACACATTCCCGAATGGACACTCGTGAAAAGGCGATAAATGCCCAAATTGATACTTGCCAAAATACGATAAATGCCCGAATGGACACTTGCCCGAATGGGCATTTCTCGCATTCGGGCAAATGTCCAATCGGGCAAGTTTCAATTCGGGAAATCGGCCTTTGGGCAAACGGCATTCGGGCAAGTGCCCAGTCCGGCAAGTGTCTTTCGGCCGAGACATGTAATTTACAGAGTTAGTTTGTCTTGCCACCTTGTGAACTGAATGTGTTGTTGTTACAATTCAGTATGTACAATTTTTTAAATGAATAGAAAGGTATAGTCAAGCATCTAGACGCGAAGAAGAAGACCTAATGCCATTTTAATCAAAGTTTTCAAATGTATTGTAATATATCATTTAATAACGCTTTCAGTTTTCTCTGTTAATTTTTGTAACTTGTTAAATCTAATCTCCATGAATCATATACTTTTGACATACTTTCATATATGTTATTTAAAACTTACAGTTACTGTCATATCAAACATTAAATGCCATATTCAGTTCTATCATAAACTATTCCCACACAATTTTGATTCAAATATTTAGGTTGTTTCCCATTATGTTTATTTAAAATTACAATTGGAAGTAACTAAAACTAAAAGAGAGTGAAGAAATGTATTTTTAACAACATGTGTTTACATCATAAAAACACTGTAATTCTACATCACAATTAAGGGAACATAGATACATACATCATCAATGCGTTTATATAAAAATGTTTCCACTTCATTGGTCTTTTCTCTCTATCAACGTTTGCCTGAGGCTGGGATTTAATGTTTTTTTTTTATTGTTTTTTTTTTCTTTATTCCAGATTTTAATCTTAAGTCACAACCTTGCCATCTAAGCTAGTCAACTTTTGGTACTAAACAAATACAAAAAGTAAAATGTTTATGTCTATTGCCAGATGATAATTCTGAATATACCTCTCATTTTTTTAGCTTTGTCCAGATAAATGTGAATGTATTTTAAATGATTATTTTCATTAAAAGACTATTGTTTGGGTGAATGTAATCACTGTGTATGAATGCATACATACTTTTAAAAAATCTACACAAGAAAATATAAAAAGCAGTTTGGGTGACATGTATCAAGATAGAAGAAACAAGTATATACACATCAAGAGGCCAGTGAGTAGAAAACTTGCACACAAGGTTCGTGAGCTTACATTTTTTCTACGGTAAACAAAACCAGTTCAGTCAACTAACAGTTTACATTACAGTTTCTAACATTGAGAGAGTAAAACAGATGAAATGCTATACACACGTAGAATATTAACTTCTAATGAAAGTCCCGATAAAATGTATAATCCACTTCATCTTAGTAAAAAAAAACAGAATTCAATACATGATCCCTTATAATAGTTATTTGGCCTTCCTTCTAGCGATTATTACAATCTTGGTTTGCCGGTGATTGATTCTTATTTGGCAGTATCTAATCTTGTAAATTTGTTGTCGTTTATAGCTAGAGACAGAGAGAGAGATAGAGAGAGAGTGAGGTGGTATCGTATTGTGTTCTAGTCTAGTTGAAATGGGCGAAATAATGCAGTTAAAGATTTTTTTACTTTCTCGTATATACGAAGTATAGAGAAAGTCTTGTAATCGTGCAAAAAAAAAAAATCGAGATTTTTACAAATCTCGACGTTTTACACCTCACTGATACGGAAAAACATAATTTTGCAATCTTGTCCGTATGTCTGTATGTCTGTCTGTGTGTCTGTGTGTCTGTCTGTCCGTGTGTAAACACGATAACTTGAGTACCGTTACAGCTACGTTGATGAAATTTCATATATAAGTATTTTATCAAAATCGTAGATCCGTATCAACTTTTGAGCGATTTCCGATAACCGGAAGTGGTAATTTTCCTACTTTGAATTTTTCAAAAGCCTATAACTTGAGTACTATTTCAGATAGATAAATGAAATTTCAAATGTAAGTAAAAGATCTAATTCTCTACCTTCTGTTAAATTTTGAGTAATTTCCGTTGACTGGAAGTAGTAATTTACGCTACTTCCGATTTCTCAAAAAACTAATGTAAACTTTAAAAGTACTAATAATATTGCGCACCATTATGCGCTTTTTACTTTCTCATATATACGAAGTATAGAGAAAGTCTTGTAATCGTGCAAAAAAAAAAAAATCGAGATTTTTACAAATCTCGACGTTTTACACCTCACTGATACGGAAAAACATAATTTTGCAATCTTGTCCGTATGTCTGTGTGTCTGTCTGTGTGTCTGTGTGTCTGTGTGTCTGTGTGTCTGTCTGTCCGTGTGTAAACACGATAACTTGAGTACCGTTACAGCTACGTTGATGAAATTTCATATATAAGTATTTTATCAAAATCGTAGATCCGTATCAACTTTTGAGCGATTTCCGATAACCGGAAGTGGTACTTTTCCTACTTTGAATTTTTCAAAAGCCTATAACTTGAGTACTATTTCAGATAGATAAATGAAATTTCAAATGTAAGTAAAAGATCTAATTCTCTACCTTCTGTTAAATTTTGAGTAATTTCCGTTGACTGGAAGTAGTAATTTACGCTACTTCCGATTTCTCAAAAAACTAATGTAAATTTTAAAAGTACTAATAATATTGCGCACCATTATGCGCTTTTTTATTTGGCGTTCACTTGGTGTGCAATTAATTTGTCTACGAGATTTTATTCTATTTTTAAAACTTTAAGTATTTAAAATGGATTAAAAATCATGTCTATAGCCCGAGTTCCCATCCCCTGTTATTTTATATAAGAATATTCGAGAAAGTTTAGGGGAGATCACTCCCGGTTTATTTTATTTTACGAGAGTTGAGTTGTCGTGAATTCGTTGGTTGATTTATGCAAACAAGTGCTTTAATAACGGACAAATAGCAACAAACAACAAACGTGGTTAATTGCAAGTGTTTGAATGTCTCTAATTTGTTTGTACAGAAATGTAAATGTTCCATATATCTATCTATATATATAAAAAGCAATGTATGTCTGTGTGTGTGTCTGTGTGTCCTTTATGCATTACTACACCTCTCATCACATCGCCGTGAAACTTTGGGAAGTTGTTGAGAATATTCCTGGGGAGGGTTCTGCGAAAAAAAAATCTTAAATTCGCAGGGGTGGCGCCCCGGCAGGGCGCGATTTATTTTTCTCTATATACGGTATATACAAATAAAAGTCTTTTTTGATTTCACACTGTTCATCCGATAGGCATAAAACTTTGGGGAGTTGATAAGAACACTCTAGAGAAGGGTTCTGTACAAAAATCATTTTTAATTTCGCAAGGGCGGCGCCACGGGAGGGTGCGATTTTTCTCTATATACGGTATATAAAAATAAAAGTCTATTTTGATTTCACACTGTTCATCCGATAGGCATGAAACTTTGGGGAGTTGATTAGAACACTCTAGAGAAGGGTTCTGTACAAAAATAATTTTTAATTTCGCAAAGGCGGCGCCACGGGAGGGTGCGGTTTTTCTCTATATACGGTATATAAAAATAATAAAAGTGAATTGCCGTGACACCGTTCACACGATCGCCATGAAACTTTAGGAAGTTGTTGAGAATATTCCTGGGGAGGTTTCTGCGAAAAAAATATTTCAAATTCGCAGGGGTGGCGCCCCGACACGGCGCGATTTGTTTTTTTCTATATACAGTATATAAAAATAAAAGTCGATTTTGGTTTGGCACCGTTCATCCGATAGCCATGATACTTTGGGGAGTTCATTATACAACTCTAGGGAATGGTTCTGTAAAAAAATAATTTTTAATTTCGCAAGGGCGACGCCACGGGAGGGTCCGATTTTTCTCTATTTACGGTATATAAACATAATAAAAGTGACACCGTTTATCCGATAGGCATGAAACTTTGGGGAGTTCATTATAAAACTCTAGGGAAGGGTTCCGTAAAAAATCATTTTTAATTTCGCAAGGGCGGCGCCACGAGAGGGTGCGATCTTTCTCTATATACGGTTTATAAAAATAAGTCGATTTTGGTGTGACACCGTTATCCGATAGCCATGAGACTTTGGGGGAGTTGATTAGAACAATTCACTGAAGGGTTCTGTAAAAGAAATCCTTTTTTAGTTTCGCAAGGGCGGCGCCACGGGCGGCTGCTATTTTTCTCTATATACGGTTTATAAAATTTCGGTTTCACACCGTTCATCCGTGTACCACGAAACTTTGGGGAGATGATTAGATCACTCAATGGTAGGGTTCTGCAAAAAAAATATTGCATAGCGAGTAAGAGGTACTACTATATTCAGCGGTAAAACTATAACAGGCTTCTAAAAATAAATTTGTACCGCGAGAAAATCCTTCTGTGCAGTTTCGTCACCTTGCGAAAGATGAAAAAATAACTTTTTGAATATGAGGAGCCTACTGTAGAGTTTCGTCACTTTGCGAATGATGCAATAAGCATCTATTATTAGACAATTCAGTCAGAAATTTAGATCGAGCATCTAATAATAGACCATTAGTAACGCTAGCATATTGCATCAGTCACACTGATATTTAAAATACGTCAAATAATTTTTTTACGTGTTAAAGAAAAAAATCCTGTTCATTTGTGTCACTTTAGCGAATGACGAAAGCTGCATCATTATTAACAGGATGCTATTTGGCCGATGGCGCCTGTTAGTTTTAAAGAGCTAGGGGTCGTACGCCGCGCCTATGCGGTAGTGTAATCGGGGGGTGGGGGCCCTGAGAGCGCCCCTCTACGTCTCTGACACATGGGCGGTCACCCAAGTGTGTTCTACCATATTATTTCCGTGAGTGATTAATGTACACTCAAGGTTTTCATGCGGTAGTGTAGGTAAACCCGTGTCCTGATATTTATGATCCAAGAACAGGCATTGTTTACATTTAAATAACTCATTTTTAGAAAAGAAGGTCACGCGTCTAAGAACATATAATTATAATTAATAACGCGTTGGTGAAATCCTAATATATTTCGTCAAACTTTCTTCTATCCCCGCGGCAACGCGCGGGGGTCGGGTACGCTAGTTTTATCTAAAATAATAATATAATTTTTATGGATAACATAGAGAGCAACTCTTAATAATATTGCATAATCTAAATTGTCGAACTAAAAAAAAAATGTTTTTGTATAACGAATATGCATAATTTGAATCTTGCTACATATCAACACTTGTAGGGTATAAAAAGAAAAGTTATCTCCCTTAATATTTGATTTTTAGAAATCTAGCATTTTTTTAACATTTTTTGTTTTTTTTATATATTTATTATACATATATATATATATATATATATATATATATATATATATATATATATATATATATATATATATATATATATATATATATATATATATATATATATATATATATATATGTATATATATATATATATATATATATACATATTTAATTTTACATATGTTGTTAAACCGTCAAACTTAGACGAATAATTGTATTGTTTACTAAAACTGAACATAAATATTTTGTTCATTCAGGTTAGCCATACTATAGTACACAATTGTAAAAAGTAAGTTCAAATGGTGGGTATATTTTGATAGAGACAACACATTTGACAGTGTTAGAAGAACGTTTGTGATCTATCCTGGTTTTCTGTCTATATTTTAGAAACTATTCTTGGGCCAGAAACATTTATCTCGACAACTATACCTGAAGAGTTAAAATAGCGGTATCGAAAAAAAAACTAGACACTGCAAAACATATCCGCCTACCATTTGATGTCTTTTTTTTTTGCCACAAAAAGTGCTACTTTTTAGACCACTATACAGGTAATTCGTACACTTTTTTATTGTTAATTCTTAATCACTCTGCTTTTATTTTATTTTTTATCACACATTAAATTATTAATTGATTGTTATTTTAAAAATAAAAGTTCTAATTCCGGTATCACATTTATTATTTTAATGTGTGATGAGAGATGATTGACTGTTTTGATTTATTAATTAAATCATGTCATAAGGACTGTTTAATTGATCTCATTATATGATTGTTTAATTAAGCTTAGCTATCAATACGTTATTTCATTTTTGTTACCACCATAGTTATGTGTGCGATACGTGTATAGAATGATACATGATTGTTTTTAGAATTATACATCACAATTCGTCGTAACCAGTTAATGATTGCTGTTGTCACAGTTCAGTAGGCATATTTTAATGTTTGTAATGTATTTTTTTAAATTTTTTTTTCCCGTTTAAGACACGTTTTTACAGCGAACTTTTGCCTTGCAGGTTCACTTTTGTTTTACAATTTTCATGGTATTTCTTATTTCTTACATTAAAAACAAAAAATTATATATATATATATATATATATTTGTAAAAAATAAATTATATAAAAAAAGTCATCCTATAAGGTCAATACGAGTAGTGTAGATTAAAGTTAGGTGTGCATGTGTCTTGAAATGCATGTTTTGATTACGATTTTAGTTTGCACATTCAATTTTTGTCACTTTATAAATCTAATCTCCAAGAAACTTATACTTTGAACTCACATTCGTTCATGCAATTTACAATTGACAAGTAATTCTATATCAAACCTTAAATGTCACATAATGTTTCGACACAAATAATTCTTCTCAAATTTGAAATCAAATGATAAGATGATCTCCCTTAGACATTTCTAAAAGTATAAGTGGGAGTTAACTAAAACAGGTTGGAAGTAGAAAAAAAAATGAATTTACAACAATCTGTGTTATTAAAAAAGATAAAGCATGCTAATTCTACAATATGATTACTGGACTTTACTATACATACATCATTAAGTTGTTTATGTAAAGAACAAAACACACCTGAGAAGAGATATAATAAACAACAAATAAAAGATGCCCGTAATATTAAAAACTAGAGTTGTATCACAAACCACCTGTGGAGGAGTAGGTGTTAAAATAATCTCGCTGTTTATTTTTAATGTTTAAAATCTTGATGTATATTTTTAGACACCTGACTGTTTTTGTGTATAGAACAGTGGTTACACATTGTTATAAATAAGCATACTTTATAGTATGCGTTTAATTCTGAATTTCTTATAAATGCGGTACATTTATACAGATAGCTGAATATATCATGAATTAAAAACTCAACTAGTGTATGTGTATATGCGTATCATGATGGTTTGTCTTTCATTGATAATTACATGGGCTAGTGTGTTAAGTTTACTGTTTATATGTAGCTTTACCTGGATTGTGCCTTTAAAGAGGTTGGACTATGGTTAAGTTTGGTCGTTTTTTATAACAACACCCCGGCAAATGATAGTTAATAAAGCTAATATTTCCAATTAAACATCTGTGAACTGTACTAACAGAGTAGTAGTAGATATGTTGACGCTAACGTTCAATGAACTGCTACTGTCATATAACATTTTGTGGATCTTTATAACTTCTATTTAATCTTCACAAAAAAAAAACATGTCATTACGGCCACAATGTTGTTAATAAAGTGTTGAAAAGATTATGTTTTAGTTTCTGAAGTTATGGGGGGCTGGGGGGGGGGGGGGCGGGGGGGGGGGCATGTAGTCTGATTCTATCGACTACAGGTAACGGGGACTTGTTTATAGCCTGCTATTTACAGTGTCAGTTTGATGGATTTTATTTTTGCAATGGCTCGTGAGGAGAACTTCATCTTTGTAATAAAGACATTTCTTTCTTATATGTATTACGAGCCGACCCGCTGCGTATCATACGCCGCTATTTAGTTGTTTTTTTTTCTACTTTTCAGTAATTTATAATTTGTGAATTCGACAGTACCAATGCTGCCATTGAAAATATTTGCTTAAAAACACTACCCCCCCCCCCACGTGAAAGCAGCCTCCTCTTAGTTACCTCCTCTAAGTTTAAAATCGTTTCAAACTAAATTATCTGCCCCTAATAGCCGTTACCAAACCCGTCTATGTGATTGTAAAATGTAAACAGAGTGAACACCGCTCACCAGATCATGTGGGGGTGGGGTGGGGGTGGTAGTGATAGTGATAGAGAGGAAGAGAGGGGACTGCAAAGGCGCGCTTGCAGCTTGTTAACACGTTTTTATTAACTCAGCTTCGCGTGGATGTGTTTGTTGTTAAAATTGACATCGAAAATTAGCCCACTTCTGATTGCTCTATAGATCTGAAATTTGGCATGCAGGTTACTTTCGCCTAACAATTTCAGATGCAATCATAAAAACTAGCAATTAGAGACCGTAATTAGCTTAATTTAATTACGCCCAAAGGACCATAAAATTGAGGACATGATTTCTAAAGATACCGACAAGACTGGAGGCTTGTTGACACAGTTACTTCGGCCCCAATCGATGTGAGCGCGCTGGCCGTGATCGTATAGTGGTTAGTACTTAGCGTTGTGGCCGCGACAACCCAGGTTCGAATCCTGGTCGCTCAAGATTTTTTTAGTCCGTGTATTTATAAACACTTAGTCAATTCATACTTAATCAAGTCATTAGATAAAGTAGAAAATAAACTATATAAAAAACTTTTTTAAAAACCACGTTTTTCATGTGTAGCAACGGACTAAAAAGGAGAAAATAAAATACTTAAAAAAAACTTTTTAAAAAACCACGTTTTTCTTGTGGACTAAAAAGTAGAAAATAACTATTTACATACATTTGATGACAAAAAACGTGGGTCGGGCAGATGGGTCGGGAAATTTGATGGTGAACGTACCCACGTTTTTTGTCATCAAATGTATGTAAATAGTTATTTTCTACTTTTTAGTCCACAAGAAAAACGTGGTTTTTTAAAAAGTTTTTTTTAAGTATTTTATTTTCTAACTGATCCCAGAAGAAAATTATATATATATATAGATATCTTTTATGAAAAGGTATTTTTTTTTTTTGCCTCAGACACGTAATTTTAATAAAAGGTATCAAAAATAATGAGAACAGAGGAAGTAGAAGGGATCGCGGTTTAACGGAGCTGTTAGCTAATGTTTGAAAAATATCAATTAAATAGATTAGTTTGTGTGGATATTTGAGACAAAAATAATATTGATGAATCCTAACGTCTAAAAAAATTTAGAATAACTTTAATACAAAATAAATTAACACAATACATTATAACAACATAATAATAAATTTTGTTTGTAACTATTTAGTCCTTGAATTTTTCTAAATATATATAATTTTGAAAATAAAATTTGAGTTATGTGAATGTATTGCATTATATTTTATATATGGAAAGTAACTCATATGCTTATTTACTTAATATATCATTCGCAAAATTATTATTTTTTTAAAATTAAACTTACATTTTTTAAAATGTTTTTGTATTTATTTTGTTGTTTTCCTCGTAAGTAAATTTTTAATTCTGTGTTTAGTTTCTTCTTATGTGTGTTGTCCAGTCCACGTCAGGCCTCACGCGTGTGTCAACTGTTAACGGTATAAGAATTATATTGGTGATTATCTGTGAAATAGGTGATTCAACCGGTAGGAGGGTCTGAGCCACTTCTCTACCGGGAATAAAGTAAAATGAAATATATTTTTTAGTATGTATTGGACTGTCACGTGTACTAAGTCACGGACAGGGTAAAATAATAATAAAGTTTCAGCTAATAATGCAGTAATAGTAATAATAGTAATAATTAAACGTAATAGTGACAAGCTAAAGGTCTGATGACTACGCTACAATTTAATGTGCGCAGTTTACAGCCTTAAAGTAAAAACAGCCTTGTCCGATGATCTCTTGACTCTGGCAATGGTTTACGGCCGGTGAATAAAATAAAATATCAGGTCCGATGACTACGGGCCAACTCAATGCCCGCAGTTTACGGCCTGTAGTAAAATAATAACTATAAGTTACTTAAAAACACAAAGTTACTGCAAAAGTACAATTTTATTTATTATACTTTTAAAACTTAAAAATATTAATTACACATATATGTATGGGTTAGAAACAATGTAGTTATTATAGAATTAACTGGAAAAGATAATATACAACCATGCACGTAGGAGTAGGGCCGTCTCCTCAATACATTGTGATTCGAGTCTTAGTTAGAACAACTCTTGTAGAGTTTTGTTAAACTTATCCAAATGACGAAATGTAAAAATATAACGTAACATGTATTTGAAATATGTGACAGTACCATATCTCTATATAATAATAACACGTGGAGCAGGGATACACAATACAGACCTCTAGAGACGGATCAGATTCCTATAAATGAGATGTCTCATGTTTGTTCATGTGAATTTCGTAAACGGACCATATAACAAAAGAACAGGCCGATGTAAGGTTCATCAACATGATAAAAAATATACTTACTTTTGTCATGACTGAACATATAAGACTTTGCAGATTTTTGAAAAACAATCCTGCAAGGCGTAATGTCGGTCGGTGGGTGGGGGTGTATAACAAGGGGAACATCAGACAACATCAGGGACTAGACTCACTGAGGCAACAGTGCACAATATGGATAAAGGAGGATAAAATAGTTTGTCTGCATAACAAAATCACTTTAAAGTCTGAAAACGTTCGATACACCTAGGTTTAATAGACCACCTGATCGAAAAGAAATAAATTACTAATATATACATATGGTCCGTTTACGAAATTCACATGAACAAACATGAGACATCTCATTTAAGGAATCTGATCCGTCTCTAGAGGTCTGCATTGAGTATCCCTGTTTCACATGTTAAACTATGTTTTTCTTTCGTTTTTTTTTTTCTTTTTTTTTTTTTTTTTTTTTTTTTGTATTTAAGTGAACTATGTTTAGTTTAAATATTTATGAACGGATTTGATGGTTAAGCTGCAATGTGATTAAATAAAAGTTTTCAAGTGTTTTTAAATATATTACTTATTAAAGATATTAGTTTCTACTTAAACTAGAATCGCATTATAATAGTTTACGATATACTATATACATCTTCGACTATCTGATTGTAAGGTACACAATACTATTCTAAAATTCTGCTTGAAATGTTAAGGCCTTGTGTAAATATTCCGTTTTATTAAATATGTATTACTTGTATTTACTGCATTGTAAATGATTTCCCTTGGCCATATTGTAACTTGAAATGGGAAGTGACTAAGATACATACAAATAACTATGGATACACAATATTTTAAACCGTTTTATGAACCATATTATTCGTTCAAAAAAAAAAAAGATGAATCAATAAAATAAAATAAAAAGTATAAACAATATAACGTTTGATATAAGAAAGACAATTAGAATGTGTGAGTTTACTGCCATTTTTTATATTTTTTTTTTTTAACAGCAATGTGTATTTTTTTTTCGATACGTGTAGTCTTCTTCTTCTTCAGCTTCCAAGACGCGGCAAACTAGTTGTAGAAAAGAAAAGCGTAATTAAATGTTTTATTACAAGACATTTGAACACTACACTTTAACAACCGATCAGCTCTAGATTAACAGCAACTAATTATTCAATTGGTTAGGACCATATGCACTTTATATGTAATTTATAGTTGTAACACAATGAATAGCACACAACAACATATTGCTTACATAACAAAAAATAAACAATACATATAGATAGAAAACCATTATATATATATATATATATATATATATATATATATATATATATATATATATATATATATATATATATATATATATATAGGCCTTTATATATATATATATATATATATATATATATATATATATATATATATATATATATATATATATATATATATATATATATATATATATATATATATGTATATATATCAAACGTTCTTCTGTCACTGACAAATGTGTTGTCTCTATCAACACGCGGCCACTATGGGGTTTATGTTAGCGGTTGTTGTCTTATGAAACGCTTTTTTTTTTTAAATTTTACCGTCCACCTATACGCCCTATACCCCCCCCCCCCCTCCCTTTTCACATCTAATAAGACGGCATGCCTCATTTACTATGGCAGTTCATCTTAGATGATTTAGTTTGCTGCTTCTAAAAAGTTTTTGACCCATGATTGTTTTAATTAGTGGCTCAAGCGGCTCACTTAACTGGCTCTCGCCATACAGTTAACATTAGAGGGAGCAACTCCACTGTTGATGTTGTAAAGCGGTATTAAAAATGATACTATCTATTCACACATTGTGAACACTTTAAACTGCTGTTTGAAAAGAAATTACATTGATCAGCCTTAGCATCTTTGTAGTTTTATTTCAGTGATTTAATATGTATTAAAAATAAACCGGGAGTGATCTCCCCTAAACTTTGTCTCTATTTACACGCGGCCACTATGAGGTTTATGTTACGCTGTCCTTGAATTATACAACCGTTTGTTTCATAATATTAATAAATAATGGTATGTATACAAATATTCAGATCAATTTATACGTTGTTATAAACGAAACGCAATCTATCATTCTGCTTCCTAGCATCTTAGTAACATTTTGTCAGTGATTCAATATTTGTTAAAAAAAATAAGCACACTCCTAACACAAAAACAAACACACACTTTTAATATGTAAATACAAAAACAGTAGTATTTTAACATACCAGATACGGAAGTGAAACTTGAAAGACAATCACATTTCACGTTGGGTATGAATGGTGCATGTTACACCAAAATTGTGTGAGCAGTTTTTTTTTTTATTTAACACGGTACGTGCCACTGAGTTCATTTTCTTTGGGAATGCTGCCAACATTAAGGGGAAGAGAGAATGGGTAACGTGTCAATATAGATTCTTCTTCTTTGAGTTCAGAAAAATAACGCCGTAATTCGATTTTTGAGAGATTCAATATGCTCATAATCTTCTTTTAAATGTTTATTTGTCTAAAAATCAGATTCTTCTACCTCACTGCAGAGTTTCTCAAACATTGAAATATTTTAAAGATTTATTTTTCTTCGCAATTTTTCAGCTTTGATGAAAACGATACGAGTTTATCACGTTAAGAGACATCGTTGTCCGTTGGCGGCTTATTTTTTTCTAACGCTAAAAAATGGCTATCCCATTTAGTGAGTCGTTTTGTCGTACATTTCGATGGAATTGTATTGAAGAAAAATGTGTGTCTTTATGCTGACAATGACTAAAATACATTAGTCTTGGCTTCGTTGTGGTTGATGTACACTGTGTTATGCATTTCATTGTTTTCTATGTATGTTTCTTTCATACATTTTCTAATCTTTTTTGTCATATTTCAAATTATTTATTGTTGAGTCCACTGCTTCCAAATATTCTTCGTTCTCTTGCTTCTGCTGCTTTGTGATTGTCAAAGCTGTTTTCTCAATTACTTCAACGCCTTCGACCTCTATTTTTTTGTTAAGCTGCTGTTACCTTGTAATAATGCCATATGTTTCAATAAGCAACATGAATGCTCTACAATGTTATTTTCTACATATATGGGCATACCTTCATTAAGGGTGTATTCGCCAATTACACCGTAAATATCATAGTTGTCTTAAATCTTTGAGACATCGCTATTGCTACTTAGATGTTCCCGTATGGTTTACCTTATCGTCAGCAGCCTATGTTCAAAAGTCATGTATTTTTCTTCCAGTTCTTCCAGTTCTAAGGTAGGTGATTGTCTGTGGTAGATGAAACACTTTAAAGCATGCACAATTCTATTGTATTACTTGTGTAGTGAGGGTTCAATAGAAATTTGATCTTCTAAGAACTTATCTAAATTAGTATGTTCTACCAAACCGTAGTGTGACAGAATTAGCCTTTTTTTTTCTTATATAGCCAAAACGACCCTCCCCCCTTCAGCCCCCTCCAAATCTTGCTGCACGTATTTGAATAAAAAATAAGATAAACATAAAATCGCTTAGGGGAAGGGGTCGGCGTGGTCGAGTCAATAATTGTCGTGGTTGCTAAATCAAAAAGTATCGGGTTCGAACCCTCGGGCAGATGACGCTCGACAGCTACAGTAACACTTCTAGGAGAGACAACTCCAAAATCAATCAACTGCTGCCTTGTAGTTTGTTCTTGGTTGGACACATGTTATGGAAGCAAATCCAAAAAGAAGAGCAGGCTAAAATCGGAGTCACCGGCCTATATAGCGAAACCAATTGACACGCAATAATTAATTGTGTTGGAGGGGATCTCTCCTCAACTAGAATTAAGAACACATTAAGAATTAAGAATACATACACCAACACATGTGTTGTGTTCTTAACAAACACAATTTAAAAAAAAGTAATATTAGTTATGCAAAATTAACATTATTCTGTATGTTTATATATATATATATATATATATATATATATATATATATATATATATATATATATATATATATATATATATATATATATAGTCCAACTCTAATAATGTATTATATTAAATGTGTATATGAACACACATAATATAATTATATTATAATCCATCTGTAACAATGTAAACTTATTATAGTTTGTATATTTAATATTAAGTACCTACTTCACATTTCTGATTTTAAAACATATGTAGGGGAATTAACTCGTACACATACTCACATAATGTGTTTATATGTAACAAAATTTTAAAGTTTAATGAAAGAACATTTTAATTTTATTTTATGAAGTAAACAATAATTTGTTCCCAAGTATTTCTTTTCTAGTTATGTTGTGTACTCATGATATTAAGTATCTGTGGATTTAATTTATCATGAAACATTAAGACTTTTTTTAAAGCTATTTGAAGACTTGCAATCTTTCATAATTACAAATGCTTACTATCTATCGTCTCTGGGATGCAAAAATAAATATTTCAGTCACATCGTATAAACTGCAATCAATAAGCTCTTATTGACCATATTCCATGTCATCATTAACGCTAATAAAAAGTCTGTCAATCTAGTAACCCCGATATATTGAGCCTACATGTCCTTTCATGTAAGAAACTAAAACATGCTAATTGCAATACCACAACCACAAAATGCAAAGATAAACTGTATTAAAGGAAAATTAAAATTATCAGTCTATATCAGGGGTCAGCAACCTGCTGCTCGCAAGCCTCATGCGGCTCTTTTGATATCAAGATGCGGCTCTCCAGCTCCTTGAACAAATACTAATAATCTTAATAAAAATTTAAAATATTTAAAATAAAAAAAAATGTTAGTGGCTCTTTAAAACCAGGGAATTTTGAAAATTGTAACTTTTGGCTCTTCCGCTTCAAAAGGTTGCCGACCCCTGGTCTATATTAAAACAAATTAGTTATAGAGTAAGCATGCAAAATAGTCCTGTAATGAGAATTAATGTCTCATATTATCTTCCTCATCTACACATATGACTTAAAACAAAATATTACAAGGAGAGTCAAAAGATTCATGTTTGCAGCTGACATTTCTCTAACCAGCACTGAAGAATATGTTGCTATTTGAAAATTCTAGCTTAAGTAATCACTTAACAAGGTTAACACATGTCCCGATTGTTGTGATTTGTCTATTAACATCAATTCCACATGTTATTTCTGGGAAACGTCAGTAGACTTTTTAGATATAACAACAGAGTACACCGCGGACAAACAGATGAACGATTCAGATCTACAAGTTAGACAAGACAATAGTAGCCTTAAGGCTCACCAGTGGTAAGAGTAGTTAGAGATAGGGGATTGTGTGTGTGTGTGGGGGTGGGGGGGGTGGGAGGGGGGATGATGTGTTAGTTCACAAGTTTTGTTCTCATTATCATGATGGAATAACTAGGGAATATGAAGTAGGTACAAGTACAGGTAGGTCTATGGTTTTCTCTCTCCACATATCTCTCTCGACTTACAAGCTGTCAGAGTAAATCATTGCTCGGCAGAACGGATGTTTATTTGACCAATAAACGACACCAACTAAAATAAGTTTCATGCCACCTTTGTATTATTTTACTATGGCTGCTTAGGCACCATGATTACATACCCCTAGACAAGGACAGCTTTATTTGCTAGTGCCAGACTCAGCGTCAGCAACCTAGTCAGCCGTTGACAACGTATCGAACCTCAACATAAAAGTTCGGCATGCAACAACAACACTATTTATTCCTTTATTGTACACTGCTAGACCTAATTCAGCCAACAGTGTTGTGGTCTCCTCAACGTTATCAGTAAAATACATTTTGATTCCAGTCTTAATTATAAAACACGTCGTTGAGTTTTGTTAAACTGATCAAAATGGCGAAATATGAAAAATATAACGTAACATGCATTTGAAGTACCATATCTCTCTACAATAATAGCATGTGAAGCAGGGATACACAATACTGACCTCCAGAGACGGATTAGATTCCTATAAATGAGATTGCTCATGTCTGTACTTGTGAATATCTTAAATGGATCTTATAACAAAAGAACAGGCCCATGTAAGGTTCATAAACATGATAAAAAATGTACTTACTTTTGTCATGACTGAACATATACGACTTTGCAGATTTTTAAAAACAATCCTGCAAGGCGCAATGTCGGTCGGGGGGGTGGGGGTGTATAACAAAGGAAACATCAGACAACATAAGGGACTAGATTCACTGAGGCAACAGTGCACAATATGGATGTAGGACGATTAAATAGCTGATTTGCATAACAAATCACCTTAAAGTCTGAAAACGTTCGATACACCTAGGTTCAATAGACCGGTTGTGGATACATACACAAGAATAACATAATGTGTTTTACAAAGCCAGTGGACTGTAGACATTATATTATAAACGCCACATTTCAGAAGACATTCTGCAAATGTAAAACAGTACCAGCTTAACACGTCGTTTAACTAAAGATTCTGTGTCCGAATAGAGCACTTCACTGACGTCAAGTTTGTAATACAATTATCATCACGACAAATATCAACATTCCACCTGATTACATTCGTACTATTATCTTGTTTTGAGCATGATATAGTATATACTATTTCCACATTGAAAAAAATGCATGATTGTTTAATTTACATCAGACACATCTTTAGTTATTTGTTAGTGTTTTTTTTTATAATAATTATTAGAATCCGTCAATATGTATGGAAACAACTTAAAAAAAAATATCCACCATTTGAACTTTTTTTGTTATAATTCTGTACCATGGTATGGTCAACCTGTTTTAACAAAATAATTATGTTAAGTTTTGGATAAAAAATGCAATTATTCGTCTAAGTTAGACGGTTTTACAATTTATAATATTGTTAATTATTATGTAGCAATATTTATTGTAATTATTAAAAATATTTTATTAAGAATAATGTTCAAACTCAATAGATCTCTAAATATGGAAAATCAATATGTATGAATTGAAACATAATATGGGAGATAACTTATCTTTATATCCCAAACAAGTTTTGCGATGTAGCGAGATTAAAATGTTTCATAATTTTAATATAGCTGACAATTTATTTTAAGTTTGATAATTTATTTTATGTAATATTATTAAAAGTTGCTCTCTTTGTTATCCATAAACATTATATCATTGTTGTACTTAAAATAAATGCAACCTTTACAATTTTGTACAATCAAATTGGAGACATTCATACAATTACGATTAACCACATTGCCACCTTCACTTCCGTTATTAAAACAATTATATTCGTACATTAATCAACACATTCACGACAACTAAATACTCGTTATATAAACACTCTTTAACTGTTATATTTCGCCCATTTCAACTACTTTAGAATATCCTACGATACCACCTCACTCTCTCTCAAGCTATAATCTACAACAACTCTACAAGATTTGATACTACCAAATAGTAACCAATCACCACCAATCCAAGATTGTAATAATGGCAAGCAGCAAGGCCAAATTACTACGAGAAGGGATCATGTATTAACATGAAAAAGAAAACAAAGAAACCGAAGTGTAAACAAATGTACAAGAAGTAAGAAGGACAAGGGCAATTTCGAAAGCACAGAATAATGTGCATACATGTGCATAAATGTGTATGTATGTATGTTCATGTAATCCTGCTCTTGCTACCTACCCTTGCTTGAGGGGGCAAGTAGCAAGAAAGGAACCATATTAAAAAAAAAAAGAAAGAAAAAATGAGCAACATAATCAATTAGAGCTGTTTCTATTTCACAAGATTTTTTTTTTTTTTTAAATTGCACATTAGAATAGGCTGTAAGCATTCTGTTTTGTTTACTTAGATGAAGTTGATTATACGTTTTTTGGGTCTTTCATTAAAAGCTAATATTCTACTTGTGCATAGCATTTCACCTGTTTGACTCTCTCAATGTTAGAAACTGTAATGTAAACTGTTAGTTGACTGAACTTGTTTTGTTTACCGTAGAAAAAATGTAAGCTCATGAACCTTGTGTGCAAGTTTTTTACTCACTGGCCTCTTGATGTGTATATACTTGCTTCTTCTAACTTGATAAATGTCACCCTAACTGATGTCTATAACTTCATGTATAGATTTGTTTTAAGCCTATATGCATTCATACACATTTATTACATTCACCCAAACAATAGTATTTTAAATGAAAATAATAATTTCTTCTTGTAGGGTATTTTAGTATTAATTATTTAAGTTTAAAGATAGCTCGTACATTGGTTCTAAAAAGACTTGCGCCACACCATTAGCATCAACTTAAGATATCGGACTAATTAGTTTTACTCATTAAAAACATTAGCTTTAAAATACACTCAAATTTATCTTGACAAAGCTAAAAAAAATATGAGGTATGATCAGAATTATCATTTGGCAATAGACATAAACATTTTACTTTTAGTATTTGTTTTGTGCCAAATGTTGACTAGCTTAGATGGCAATTTTGTAACTTAAAAAAAAAACAAACATGCAATCCCAAGCTGAAAAACCACAGGCAAACGTTTATAGAGACAAAAGACCAGTGAAGTGGAAACAATATTTATAAACACATGATGTATGTATCTATATTCTCGTAATTGTTATGTAGAATTACAATGTGTATATTATGCAAAAAAACACATGTTGTTAAAAATACATTTCTTTCACTCTCTTAGTTTTAGTTACTTCCCATTATTGATTTAAAATGTACGTAATGGGAAACAACCTAAATATTTGAATCAAAATTGAGTAGGAATGT
Source organism: Physella acuta (assembly GCF_028476545.2). Lineage (NCBI taxonomy): Eukaryota > Metazoa > Mollusca > Gastropoda > Physidae > Physella > Physella acuta. The sequence continues at coordinate 106,032 of NW_026733282.1, forward strand.
TTTACTAATAAAAACTGTATTTGACATTAAATGTATGAACTATAAAAACTGTATTTGACATTAAATGTATGATATAACAGTGAGAGTACGTTCTAAATTACATATACGAAATTCTGTCCAAAAGCATATGTTTTATGGAGATTAGATTTAACAAGTTACAAAACTTGACTGAGAAAACTGAAAGCGTAATTAAATGTTAGATTACAAGACACTTGAAAACTTCGGTTGAATAGTGTTGCTATGTTTCCTTTTGTTCTTCTTCGTTCTTAATTATTAGTGCTGAATGGGCTTGAGATTTATCTGCCAGTGGGTTTGAACTCGAGACTTTTGTTCGAATTTATCAACCTTGAGCTTTTTGCCGACTCGACCACGCCTCCAACACAATTAAGCGTTACGTGTCAACTGGTTATGCGCCATTGAGGCCATTGACTCCGATTTCAGCCTGCTTTTTCTTTCTTCCATAGCCCTTGTCCAACCAAGAACAAACTACAAGGCAGCAGTTGTTTAATTTTGGAGTTGTCTCTCCTAGAGGAGTGGCTGTCGAGCCTCATCTGCCCGAGGGTTCGAACTCGAGTCTTTTCGGTTTAGCAATCATGAGCTTTGCTGACTCGACCACGCCGACCCCTAATAGTGTTGCTGAATTCAATTATTTTTTGGCTGCTTAAATGCGTATTTTTGTAATTACTTAAAAAATAATTGTACATACTAAATTGTGACAACAGCATTCAGTGGACAAGGTGGCAAGACAAACTAACTCTTTAAATTACATGTCTGACCCTAAGAAATGTGTTTGTTTACTACGGTAGTTCCTAACGGCCTAGCAAGCTGCGGCTCGCGAGCCGCATGCGGCTCTTTTGATATCAAGTTGCGGCTCTTCAGCTCCATCCACACATATTAATACATATTTTATATTATTTTTAAAACTCATAAAAATATTGTTCTGCAACAGTCGGTAAGGAACATAAATATATACAATAAACACCCGTTATGCTATTAGAATATTTAGTTATCCCTATTTCATTTGAACTATTAAATTGTACATCCCGAATTAAAACATTAAATGTCATGGTGGATATCACAAAGAACTGAACGAGCTAAATGTGAAACGAGCTAAATGTAAAACCCAGCCTATGTCTTGCTTGAAGAAATGTTTTGTTTCGAAAAAAAATTACCTGTTTTTTTCTTGAAAACACGCATATATACCGCGATGAAACCAATACTACTATTAACATTACTTAATTCAGCATTACAATAAACAAAATGAAGGATGGTTTTACAGAGATTTGAGAATTCAAAACAAATGTACTTTGACGTTCATATTAGATCCTCTCAACACAAAAACAAATGAGATCAACATTGAGCCTTTTGGAATTGATGCTAGTTCGCTTCGAATGGAATTGCTGGATTTGAAAACCAAACATTTGAGGAGTGGTAAATTCACAGATCTAAAGATAAGTTACAAGAGTTGGAGGTCCAGTAAAACATGCACCTTAGGCCGAACAAGTGGACAGCTCTAAAAGAAATGCCGCGAGATAGGTCACCATTCAATATGTGATGCATGAATAAGTCTTCCAAGATGCTAAGGTGAGGTGAAGAATTTGGCATTAGGAATGCTGACGATCTACGGATCATCATATTCATGTTAGCAAGCGTTTTCTTGCATACATATAAGAAAAAGTAAAGAACCAAGTAGCAAATACAAAGCTAGAGGCATGCTTGAAACTGAAAATAACTTATGAGCCAGGCTTAAAAAAACTTTTAAAAGGCATGCAAGTTCAAACTATTGTAAATATTATTCGATAATTTTAGTTATATGATGTAATTACTGATTTTATCATTCTTGTTAAGCTAGCTAAAACACCTTAATCTTTTTTGCGCGAATCATTTGTATGTTTTTATATGAATAAAAATTTCATATTGAAAGCTATTGTATATATATATATATATATATATATATATATATATATATATATATATATATATATATATATATATATATATATATATACATACATATATAGTAATCAAGTATAATAATATTGAAATATAATGTTAGTGGCTCTTTAAAAACTGGGAAATTTTGTAAATTGTAATTTTTGACTCTTCCTCAAACGGTTGCCGACCCCTGCCATAACTGCATCCCCTTCGTCCCCGCGACCCCATCCCTGAGTTGTAACACTAAGTTAAATACTGAAGATGATGTATTATCCAAATACATCTCTAACAACATTAATTTGACTCCCACCCCCACAACCCCCATGTCCCCACCTTGTTTCGCATCATTTATCGCTTGTCATTCAGTTTCCTATTGTTGCTTAATTGTCTATTGTTTTATTTATACAGCTTACAAACAAACATTGTAACGTCATCATTGGACACTATTTTACTATTATCATATATGTACGGTACTTTGGTCCACAACGTACAAAATCATCCCAATAACCCCTCCTCTTTTTGTATTCATGGTATTATCCCTAAAGTAATACTTACAGTTGTTTTGTTAACTTTAATAACATACACGGCCTTATTTGAAAACTCTGTAATGAGAACACTGTTAAAACCAATTTTTTTACCACTGTATCACCACACCCCGTGATAGCTACACGACTACCCGCCACTAACCTGTCGATACTAAACATCCCAATAAACATAAACACCGACTTGAACATACCAACCCTTCACCATCCCACTAAATCGCTCACACAGCAACCTGTTCGTCAACCCCCCCCCCTCACAAACACACACACACACACACTATGAATAGTACCACCTCAGCAGTTAGATAACACAGCACATAATTTGATGCTTGGCTTGCCTCAAACACACACAGACACTCCCTCCACGCCTCTTCAGACATATCTACCCCCTCCCCCTCTGCCCACTTCTCCCCTCAGACATGATAACCCCACATCCCCTTTAACTGTTCCAAGGACCCCACCACCCAGGCCAACATCAAATTCAAATATATTTTCATTTACTTATTTACTTCTTTCCTCTCATCTTTCACACAGCAACCTTTTGAAAACTCAATGCGACCAGTATATAAATAAACAATCTTTCAACTGGTCAACATAATTTGTTTCTCCACATAGAAAATGCCTCATCGTCACATTGACTCTCCTCAACCCCCCTCCCCCGTCCTTGAATAATTTCCTCTCCACTCCCCACCCGGACTCCTGACACTTTCATTTGACCTTCACCCCTTTTAGTTATCCCTTTCAATTTTGTATACTCACATACAAGACATCATGTAAATATTCATTATGTACATTTGCAAAACCTTTCGTTTTCATTTGGTGTTCGAAATTATGTAAAGAATTTGATGTTGATGTACTTGTTTTAAATTGCAAATAAAAGTGTTAAAAAAAATAATAAAATAAAAATATTCAAGGTTTTATTACACAAAAAAAAAATTACTCAGAGGTCAAGTAGATGGTGGAAATGGAGTATAGCTTAGTTATTTAAACAGACCAATGGAAAACAGCAGCTGACCGGTCACGTGGGGCGGTCAGATGACTACTGAAGCGTGGGTCGGCAGACGGTGATTGGTAACTATAGCGAACGCTCAGATATATGTAGAGATTTAGAGGTAGGTAGTGTGGCAGAAACGGTCGGAGATATGTATAGCTAGGGAACAGTTAGATAGAAGTAGTATTAGTAGAAAGTATTATAGTATAGACTAGTTAGATAGAGGTAGTATTAGTAGACATTAGTATAGTTTACACTAATTAGATAGAAGTAGGAAGTTGATTTGTGTAAAATAAAGTACTAAATCTTGAATCGGACTCGTTTGTGGTGATTTCACAAAACTATATCAGACCAAGAAGAAACACACAAGAAGAAATTAAACTCAGAATACAAAATACTTTGCAGGAAAAAACGAAATAAAGACAAAAAAACAAAAATGGTGAATAATTCAAGTTGTCTTTTTAAAAATATGTTGCGAATGACATAATTAGCAAATAAGCACGACGTTAGTGTAAGAGTTATGTCCCATATATTAACTATAATGAAGTTGATTAAAGTACCTCACATTTTTATTTTCAAATTATTTTAATTTAACAAAATTCAATGATTTAATAGGTAAAAAGAAAGTTAATCAATATGTTGTAAGATTTTATTGTTTAAATAATAACAGATGTGTTTTTTTTTGTTAGTCAGCACTTTTTATGCGTAAGATTGGTTAATATTACTCTTAGCATCAGGTATACACAATAAAGCAATATATTTTATAGATGCATTTGAAGGGCTCAGTAAGACTAACTAATAGTTAAGTTTTTAAATAGTGCTTAACCCATTATCGTAACATCAGATGTATTATATATTTTATTTAATTAGGCCTACATGACTAAATGAAGAATTGTTTTCGCAAAGATGTATTGGTCCTCACGAGCCGATAATGAAAAGTTTAATACTAAATTGAACAATCTGAGGTTGTATCTTACAAGTGTTATTATTATAACACAAAACTAAAGCAACAGTAGACACGCTATTAAACAAGGAATTAGCGACAATTACCTTAACGTTAAATAATATTTATGTTATAAAAATGGTATTGAGAGCCAGTTAGAGGAGCCACTTGAGCCACGGCTTAAATGTCTAAATGAAATCATGGACTCTAACCTTTTCAGATACAACAAACTCAACCATCTCACATGACCTGCATTGTTAAATGAAGCGGAACGTCTTTTTTATACTAGGTGGGGGGGGGGGGGGCGTGGGTTCTGGCTGTTTGTGACGATATACAGCTGTGGGGAGAATAAAGGGGAAGGATGGATGATAAAATACCCAAACAAGAGTTTCACAGGACAAGAACAGCGTAATAGAAACCCCATAGTGGCCGGGTGTTGATAGAGAAAAGACATTAGGAATAAAAACCTCGGTGATATATGTTGGTTTTATGTTTATATTTTGGAAAGAGTATGAATGTAACATTGCTTAAACGTGTTAATGTCATATTTATCTCGACTACTATACCTGTAGAACTAAAATTGTTGTATAGAAATAAACTGAGTAGGCCTAGCGATAAACATAACAGCCCATGATTTCATACTTTTACATTTTTTGTCTCATTTTTGGACACGTTTTTATGATAAATAAAACCATTTCGTAATGTTTGTGTCTTAATTACTCAGCTGTTGTTTTTGTTTATTACACATTAAAAGTTGATTGTTTGGTATAATACAAACAGTTATCTATTCACATCGTTCGTCACATGTATTATTTTAATTTAGTCTTTTGTCTCTTGCATTTTAAGCTACCGTGTGTTATCTGCTATGTTACTGTTTAGATTTATTAGTTAAATAGTTAAGTGCGTGCTATTTAAGTGGTTACATGGTGTGGTTGTTTAATTAAGCTTAGCTATCAAGATTTTTTTTTTTATTTCACTTTTGAAAGCATGATACGTATGCTTGCAATACGTTTATTCGGGTGTCTCCAAACTTTTCAGACAGAGGGCCGAATTGACTATTAAATATCAGTTCGAGGGCCAGAGTTTCTTCAAGGCATATCTTCGGAGATATGTTATCGAGCCCCCCCCCCCCCCCCCCGAAACTAAATATAATTTATATAGAAATATATACACATTTCAAGTGCCCCCCCCCCCCCCCAGAGAAAACAAAAATATGAAAGAAACACTGTCGGGGGCCGACAAGACACTCGAGTTCCGAGTTTGCTCTCAACTTATTCTTCACGTATTCTATATCGATGGTTGAGGTAACGGAGGTTAGTCCAGTCCAAATTATAATCAGCCAATGTTTTCTTTAACTCATTGAATATATCCTCTCCGGTAACAGTGCCATACATATTATGTTGGGAAGCCAACTCTTGTGTTATGTTCATGTCTTCATCCACACCTCTAATGAACACAAGCAGTTGAGGTGGAACAACTGTCAAGCGACTCATCCATTGCAATAATAAAATAGTTAAAGATGCTTGTATTTTAGCTTTTTGATTTACGATGTATGCAAACGGTGGGCAAAGGTATTTGCACCCAAAGCTACATTTTCAAATTGTTTTGAATTTTTTGGGCAAAGTTCCTTAGCCACCTCTAACAAACATTTTGTCCGTGGACAAAAAGATCTCTGCGGGCCGGATGAGAGGACATTGCGGGCCGCATCCGGTCCGCGGGCCGTAGTTTGGAGATCCCTGGTTTATTGTATGCTACATGCTTGTTTTTAGAGTTATACTTAATGTTAGCTGTTTCGTCACAAGTCAGTTCATATCATTTATCGATGCCGATAACACACACATTACTTTGTTTAGAGTAAAATAGAGATGTGCACATTACTTTGTTTAGAGTGAAAACCATAATCAAATTGGGGAAAAAGCAGAGTATAATTATCAAAATGAGATGATCCAGTGTCTTGTAATAAGTCATTTAAATACGCTTCTAGTTTTCTCAATCAATTTGTGTCGTTTGATATATTCAATCTCATCGAAAATTATTTTTTTGACACATTTTAAAGCATCATTTTATAAATAAATTCATATTTTTATATCATTTGTCAATTGTTTTATAAATTTCTATGATAATAATTTCCTACAAATTTGAAATCAAATATTTAGGTTGTCTCCCTTAAAAGAAATGTAGTTTTCAACATCACCATATCCCTACAATATAAAAAAAATGTCGATAATTGTACATTAAAATTACGGTACTCTAGTTACATACATCATTAATAATTCTGTGTAAGGAACAAAATACAACGGAGTTATAAATAAATACTAAAGACAAGTTATCAGTAACATTAAAACTCGTAGTGAAACACACAAGCTAGATAAAATCTATATGTATATATATATATATATATATATATATATATATATATATATATATATATATATATATATATATATATATATATATATATATTCTCTTCTTGGAGACGTTAGAAAACACAAAGCTGTAAGCGCGCCTAGCAGTCCCCTCTCCTCCTCTCTAAGCATATCGCAACCACCCCCACCCCCACCTGGTCTGGTGAGCTGTGGTTCACGCTAAATGTTTACATTCGTAGTGCCGGGTTTAGTGACGGCTATTAGGGGCAGATAATTTAGTTTGAAACTATTTTAAACTTCGGGGAGGTAACTAAGAGGAGGCTGCTTTCACGGGGGGGGGGGGGGTTAGGGGAAAAGAGGGTTTAAGTGTTTTAAAGCAAATATTTTCAGTGACAGCATTGGTACTGTCGAATTCACAAATTATGAATAACTGAAAAATAGAAAAAACAACTAAATAGCGGCGTGTTACGCTGCGGGTCGACTCGTATATTATAAAACTGAAACTGCTAGAATAAAATGCAGTTGCACTTAATCTAAAAACGAAACCGCCGAGGTGGTGGTAGGGGAATAATGTCGCATTCTGTTAAGATAAATGTGCTTATACTTTCTTTCTGCCTTCCATTTGTGGATTTGTGCATGAGACGAGCTTGTTTTCTGCCTGGAAAGGGTATGATGATTTTCCTTTTGTTTGTCTCTGTAGTTTAATGCGATAAAATGTGGCTTGTCTGATGGTTTTGCTGGGGATGTGGTACTCCACACACACATCATATTTTAGCCCACGTCACCTTCCTCCACTCTTATTCCCGTCTATATGAGACCGCTTTAACGACCACCCCCCACACACACTTACACACATCCACACACGATGTAGTAGAACTCTAAATCAACTTACCTCAATTTTCCAATAACAATACATTACATCATGTACTTATTAACATAATACACTGATTTAACGTTTGAGGAAATGTTTATTATTATCGCTATAGAGTAAAAGTAGAATGCAGAATGCATAAAAAATAGTATGTATTAAACGTTAAAGCGTACAAATAGAAAGAAACATTCCAGTAAAGTGATTGTTTGTCTGAATTCTAAAACATATTATCGTTTAGTTTTTGAAAATGTAGACCTATAGTTTTTAAGTGAATTAAAAATATGAAGCCAAATCTTGATGTGCAACAGTCTACTCTGATAAAAACTAATTATTCGAGTGTCCTGTAATTCATAATTTAAATACGATTATCGTTTTCTCATTCAATTTGTGTCAGCTAATACATTTAATATCAAACAAACATTCACTTTATACAAATGTATATACATGTTTATATATATTTTTTTTATAATAAACATGGAATAATTTCCCACAAGTATGAAATCAAATATTCAAATTGTGCCCCTTAATGTTTTTAAAATTGTAAGTATGATGTAACTTAAACTAACTTGATGTAAAATACATGCATTTTTAACAATATAATGTCTACATTATTAAAAAATAAAAACACACTATAATTCTGCATACGAAATTAGGGGACTCTAGATCAATGCATCATTAAGTTGTTTATGTTAAGACCAAAGCAAATCTGAAAAAAAGTTATTAGTAAACAACAAATACAAGATACCAGTAACATTAAAACTAGAGGTGGGACACGATATACACGAGGAAAGGTATGTGTGGGGGGGGGGGGGGTATTTAATGGCTCATTATGTTGTTTCTATTAAGTGATTTCAATATTTTTTTCTATCTTGCATTTGTGATATAAAAATTATGAAATGATGGGTGTAGTTTATTGAATATCAAAAGACAAATACAATCCTCTTTGAATTACAATAACCACCTTTCACAATATTTGTTGGTGTGGCATGATGTTGGTGTTGTGTTATGTAGGCCTTTTTACCTATACATTACTTTTACCTATACATTACTTCTCCTTCATTGAGTATTTTTTAAAAGTAAGTTTATGCAAGTGTTTTCTATGCTTTGCATGATGTAAAAGCTAACCCAGCCGGACCTATGGTGCTTTAGTGTTAAATATATCTCGGCTAGGATGCCGACATTTTTATTTAATTATAATAATGATATTGCAGTGTATTTTAAATGTTCACAATCGTGATATATATATATATATATATATATATATATATATATATATATATATATATATATATATATTATTAAGACCACGTGAGAGTATACTTAATGTTTTCCTGTATAGAACAGTCGTTATATTTTAGGATAAATAAGCATACGTTATAGAATGTTCTTAATTCTGATTTTCTTATAATGTTTAAGTATTGTTTCAGTCCTAAGCAGATTAATAACATGTTAGGTTATGTTAGGTTAGGTTAGGTGTGTCTGTCGATCTCCTGGGACATAGGCCGCTGACAAGAGCTTTTCTCTGTCCTGGGCTAGTCTCTCCAACTGTCCACAGGTGTATCCAATATTCTTAGTATCTTCTTCCAGGTGACCTCTCCAGGTCTTTCTTGGTCCGCCTCTCCTCCTCCTACCCTGTGGATTCCAGGTGAGAGCCTGTCTTGTTATCCAGGATACAGACTTCCTGAGTGTGTGGCTAATCAATTTACATTTTCTCTGGAGGATCTCTACTCCAACTGGCACTTGATTTGTCCGTCGGCATAGAACATCATTTCTTATGGTTTTAGGCCAGCGACTTTGCAGGATCTTTCTGAGACATGCGTTTATAAATTATTTCATTTTTTTCTTATTTATAGTAGTTATTCTCCATGTCTCAGCTCCATAGAGTAAAACATGTTTTACTAGTGTGTTGAAGATCCGGATTTTTATTCCAAGGGTAACATTTAAATCTCCAGAACCCCAAACAGACTGCTCTTGCCTTGCCAATTCTTCTTTTATGTCTGCTTCCGTCCCACCCTGCTTATCAACAAGGTAGGTGAATATATACAAATCTTATCACAGGAGCAGAATGTGCTAGAGTATAATTATAGACAGCTGGATATTCGATTTAAATAACTGCTAAATAATTTTTATTTGAATACCATGCATACTTGTTACTCTTTGTAGATTTTTTTGGGCTAGCCTGTTATGGTTACTGTTTCTATGTAGTGTTACTTTGATTGTGTCTACAAACATGTAGAACTATATTTCTTCGTGGTTGTCAAAATTGTCTTTTTTTTAACTGCACGCAATCTAAAGTAAAATAAACCGGGAGTGATCTCCCCTAAACTTTCTCGAATATTCTTATATAAAATAACAGGGGATGGGAACTCGGGCTATAGACATGATTTTTAATCCATTTTAAGTACTTAAAGTTTTAATAATAGAATAAAATCTCGTAGACACATTAATTGCACACCAAGTGAACGCCAAATAAAAAAGCGCATGATAGTGCGCAATATTATTAGTACTTTAAAAATTTACATTAGTTTTTTTGAGAAATCGGAAGTAGCGTAAATTACTACTTCCGGTCAACGGAAATTACTCAAAATTTAACAGAAGGTAGAGAATTAGATCTTTTACTTACATGTGAAATTTCATTTATCTATTTGAAATAGTACTCAAGTTATAGGCTTTTGAAAAATTCAAAGTAGGAAAAGTACCACTTCCGTTTATCGGAAATCGCTCAAAATTTGATACAGATCTACGATTTTGATAACATACCTATATATGAAATTTCATCAACCTAGCTGCAACGGTACTCAAGTTATTGTGTTTACACACGGACACACAGACAGACAGACAGTCACACAGACATACGGACAAGATTGCAAAATTATGTTTTTCCGTATCAGTGAGGTGTAAAACGTCGAGATTTGTAAAAATCTCGATTTTTTTCTTTTTGCACGATTACAAGACTTTCTCTATACTTCGTATATACGAGAAAGTAAAAACGTTTTTTTCCCCCCAGACAAGTAGGCTATAGCTGCAATAATTTGACCAAACGCGTAGAATAAAATGGTACAAGAACAGAGATATAGTTGAACTCAGGGGCGTAGCAAGGGGGGGTGGGGGTGGGTGCGGACCGCACCGGGTGACACCATTTAGGGGGGTGACACCAAGGCAAAAAATAGCAAAATATATTGAGAAAAACTTGAGAGGGGGGGGGGGGGGTGCCAATCGAAAGTTTGAGGGGGGGTGAAAATAAAAAATTTGAGGGGGGGGGGGGGTGCAAATCGAAAGTTTGAGGGGGGGTGCAAATCGAAAACATGAAAGTTTGTCCCCGGGAAGGATCGCAACGCCTCTGGGGGGGGGGGGGGGGGGTGACACCATTAAGTGCCGCACCGGGTGACACCCGACCTCGCTACGCTACTGGTTGAACTATATACTTATAGACAAATATTGTATACGTTTGTTTTTTCCCTTGAATCAATAAACCAACGGCAATTATTGTTTAACATTATGTTGTTTTTTTAACACTAATAAAAGCTATATGGTATTATATGTATGCAAATACATAGCGTTTTCAATTACCTCATATACCTAGTGTGTTGGGTTCACATTTTAAAATGATTGAAACATTTAGTGAAAGGTACTCAAAATATGTATTTGTATTAGAAAGCTGGCTAGGTAAATAGATTTCGTTTAGAACGGTAGAAACATTGTATTTTCTTCCACACAAGTTGTAGTGCGTATTAAAGGCTATTGTTTTCTCTGACATATTGTAACTTTATTGCATAATGGCAATGTTACACATCTATAACCATACATTGTACTGTACTTTACTTTGGATTTTCAATCCACACATGTTTATAATTTTGTTTTAAAATCATGTTAAAATTCGATATTTTTTTCTTTAAAGTTTATGCTTTAATTTCCATCCACTGATGTGTGTTTGGTGTAGACATAGTAGAGCCGTGTTGTCGTAATTCAGTATATTATATTGCGTGACTCTGTTATCAGAATATTATTAGATTAACATTACCTAACTTGGTTCGATATCAAAACGGTTACCATTGGCCAACTTGAAGGTTTGTGAAGTCCTGTACATAGTTGCGGCTGAACGACATTATATACGTATTACAATCAATTAGTGTATAACTCATTACACATGGTTACATAACAGTATTATAAAAAATTGTTTTTTTAAGATAAAAGAGTATAGGCAACAGTGTGCAAAAAATGACACGAATGTTTTTAGATGAACGAGTATGTGTTATATTTTTTTTTTCGATAGCCATTGATATCAAAGTATCTGTTTCAAAAGGTAGGTACAACTCTTGTTTTATCTTTATTTTGGCCGTAGTGAAAAGTTCTTTATGAAATTAAAATAGAAATTTAAACATGAAGGAGAACTGTTTGCGACAACACTGTGAATAACTGTTTGTGTCAGTATGTCTACAAGTAAGATTTACCATATAAATACAGTTTTTATAATTAAGCTTGAATCCTTTTAAAAGCAAAGAAAATAAAAATGCAGAAAAAAGTATGCAGATTATTTAAAAAGTTTTGTTTTGTTAAACATTATAGTAACTATAAAACCATTTTTTGGTAGTGCGATTATTAAGTGTTGCTATAAAAATTGTTTTAGGAACATAATTACAAAATGTCTCCCTTATAGAATGTATGGCTCTTAATAGAAAATTTCAATATACACAAAATATGAACGTATTTTCTAACAATTCAAACCACTGGTTACAACAACCAAATATGTAACGAATGTGATTGTTTGTCTAAATTTTCCATTTGACATCTATTTAACCGCACCAGCCGTTTTAGTAGATTGAAATGTTTTAATTAGTAAAGTCTTTCATATACAATGTAGAAAAGTGTTGCCAAAATCTAACGTGTAATGATAACTTGATGTATTTGTTATAACTTTCCTTGAGCCAATCAGTGTTACATGTTGGGCTATGGTTTCTTTGTCTCAATTGTACAGTCATATTTTAATCAGTCTTGCTTACAAAAGTATGTTTCACTATTTATTTTTTCACGTATAGAACACTAGGTAAAGTTCTTCAGCTAAATAGATTTTATTACTTGCGACATAAAGTTGATTAACAAACGTGTCGACAACATTTCAGATAAGTGTATTAGCTTAAAGTATTAAGTAAAAAGTAATCACATTTGTATAACGTCAACAGTTTTAAACAACTTCGTTATATCCTGTCTCTCGTCTGTCAAACTTCCGTGTCTGTTGGAAATGTCTATATTTGATACACAAGGTTGTCAACATTTTGTTGAATCATTGCTGTTGATTCTAAATTTTTTATTTTGATAACTTCTAATAAAAGAAAATATTTGACTTCGCAGCTAAGGAATGAGAAACCAAGGTTGAACACCTTATTTTCGTCTAGTTTTCTCCAATTATTACTATAAACACATTCATTTGTTAACAAAATGTTAAGAAACCTGGTTTGTCATCAGCAATATGTGTTACTGGGTGAGTAACCAACGTCTCACTGTGTGCTAAAGAGTTTTTTTTTTCGGCTCCTGTGTTGACTTGTGTAATCAGGTTTTTAGAAAATGTTGTATTTCACTGTATTATTTAATTTGTTCAGCTCTACTTCTGTCCAACACACTATTTGTACGTATTGTTGTATTACGTCATTTTCTAAACATACTTTTTTATTTGGTGGTTCCTTCACTCTAGTACGTTCTATATTTGATACAATAAGATCTAAACAGATCTGTTTATCTGAATGCAAATGACCTTTTCTCATTAGAAGATTCCCCACCATTTGTATCTAACTGTACTTTGTTCAAATAAAAATTGTCAACTGCAAACAAACTGTTTGGAACATGAAGGGATTGTCGCTGGTTTAAAGCCAAATAAATAGCATAAAAAGGGGACGGAGTGGTCTAGCGGTAGAGAGCTGGACTGCTCCAGTTTGAATATAGTGTTCAAGTCAGTAGACCGTCCCTGAGTCTACCCAACTCTGATGGGTACCCAACTCACGTTAAGGAAAGTAAAGGCGGCTGGGCATAGTGCTTACCACATCATCTCGTCATATGCCACAGAAAAAAGTGAACTCTACTTCACTTGCCCTATAGACCTTCAGGTTTGAAAGGGAACTTTACTTTTTTTTGTTTTTTAAATAGCATGAACGTTATCTGGAATTGAAAACTCACTCATTAGTTTGTCAAGGAACACTTTTTTTATATTCTGGATAACATTAGAATTGTCGTAGTCTGTAATGACAATAAGATCACTTTCAATAGACTTGATGGATAAGATAATTTCTGAATCTTATTTCTTGTATGGGATCCCAACAACCACTTTGCCATCTCGTCGATGTGTTTGGGGACACGTTTTTTTTTTTTTTTTTTATAAATTTCTATTTCAACACAGCTTGGACATTCTAACACAATTCTCAAGCATTTCCATATTTTTAACGTCTAGACCCTCTGGATCTAAATCTAGCCTAGAATTCTAGATCAGGTGTCGGCGACCATTTGAGACGGAGGTGCCTAGAATTACAGATTTAATATTTTTTCCAGTTTTTTAAATGCCGCAACAATGTGTATTTCGATATTTTATTATTGGATTAGGACTAGGTAAACATATGTGATTTGTTATTTAAAATAAATAGCTTTAAATATGCACATGTTTCGAGAGAATAATAAACTTAGTAATCACATAATATAACTATAGGACTATCCCAATCCACTTTAGAAGCTGTTAACTTTTTTTTCTCTTTACGGATATCACCTGCTCAGGAGCTGTCTGCCATTAGCCAGGCAGGCCTCAACACGGCAAACTTCGACTAACTGGCTTGAATTTATCTACCCCACTGAACACAGGGTAAACTTGTACCCCATAGTCCAGTACCCGGAACACCACTAGGAAACTAATAACTAAAAAACTACGTCACTCACGTAAAATTAATAATTACTGACTCATAGGGAAAGGAATGCTAAATAAAATAACATTCCTGATTTAAAGACAATTGAAAAAGTCTTGGATAGTGGCAAGCATGTAATTGTTGTCACGGGGCTGTGGGGATGGGCCTGGTGCCCATATATAATACGTTTTAATATAATAAGATTTTGTATAATGTGTGCCCTTCCCCTAGAGTTCTAATGTTAGATTCCTGTAAAATTAAAATACCAATATGGTGTATTTGTGTAATGTTTTTTATTTAATGTGTTTTTTTCCAACATAAAACAAATTAATGATTTCTATATTTAGTACCACGTGCCTTTGATGTTGAATTATACACATTTATTGTAATTGCCTTAATTGTTAAAATATATTTATTTTACTTCGATTATTTATAATGTTGGCTTATTCCGACGATTAGTTTCTAAAAGAGAAGGGAAATAACTTACAAGTTTTATATTAAAGTCATAAACAGTTCAGAAATGTATTTCTTACAAAAAAATTATTAGTATTTATTTTGTATTCTAATACTAACAATGATTTTTCACTCATAAAAAAAATGTAACCATATGTTTACAATTGTACATTTTCACGTGTTCAATTATATCATACGTTAGCCAAATTAAATTTGGTCTGTTATAATACAGGAACTTTCCAATTATTATGTGTTCTCTAATGGGTCAGGTTGGTTTGAATTTAATATACTTAATTATTAAAAAAACGAAAAGGCTAAAACACGATAAAGAACAAATTAATATATTAAACAATATAATAAAAACGACAAGCTTAAAAGACACCTACAAGAATACACTAAATTTTACTGTATCAACGCACTACAGCAGAACACATCATAGCGCAGCTATGCTAGACAGAATATATGCTCATGAAAGTATAACGGTATACAAAGTAAAACACCTCGCTCAGACACTTACATTTACTGAACACAAAATAGTTATTGCTCAACTACAAATTAACCCCACTCACAGAACAAAGAATACATATTGGAAACTCAACAACACACTTCTAGAAAATAGCAAATACATCACATAAAAAAGGAAGCTAGCATCAGAATTCACACAGAGAGCATCAATCACACATGCACTAGAGCTCTGGGAAGATTTTAACTATATGGTACGGGAATACTCTATCAAAATAGCAAGGCAAATAAACATAGATAGGAAAATTATGGAAGAACTACTAGACAGACAACTAGATACGTTAATCAGTCATCATGCATCGCAGGACAAAATTGAAAAAGTAGAATCAGAATTAAACAAAATACAAACACATAGACACAAGGGAGCGCTAATACGTAGTAGAATACACATGATAGGCAACGAAGACCCCTCCCATTACAACACAATTTTGAAAAAAATACACTGCAACAGTAAACAGATATGTAGCATAACAGATGACGACGGGACTATAACAAACGATCTGGAAAGTATAAAACGTCAGTTTACTTTATACTATCAAAACCTCTTCAATAAGGAAGATACAGACTATGAAATACAAGCACATTATCTTAATTACACAACAATGCTAGACAACGATGACTGTACCAAAATCAACGCGCCAATTACTAAAGAGGAAATATCCAAGACTATAGACGGACTAAAACTAAATAAAGCTCCAGGACCAGACAGACTAACAAGTGAATGTTATAAAACATTTAAAAAATGACTTAATACTCCTTTTACACTTTACATTTCAAGACATACATGAACAAGAGGATTGTGCTACAGATTTTAACAGGGCATATATAACACTCATTCCCAAAAATGATACGGACAGGACAACAATTATAAATTACAGACCTATATATTTATTAAACAGTGATTATAAAATATTGACACAAACTTTAGTTAAGAAACTCGAACCTTTCAAATCTAAATTAATACACCCCGATCAGCAGTATAGCATACCAGGTAGAACCATACACAACCACACGCACTTAATCAGAGACATCATACATTACAGCACGCAGAAAGACACACAACTAGCAATTCTTAGCATCGACCAACAGAAAGCTTTTGACAGAGTAGATCATACATGGCTAATGAAAACAATAGGTGCTTACAACCTAAGACACTATTTTAAAACATGGATAAAATTAATATATAACAATGCACAAGGTTGTCCTTTATCTCCCCTACTATACATCATTAGCTTAGAACCCCTACTAGAAAACATTAGACAGGACAACTCGATTAAAGGACTGTACATTTCAAACACGGTAGCATTACTTAGATAGTGCCTATACAGTTCTATAACTATATTTTTCATCGTGGCTATTATTAAAACAACCAGAGTTTCTTCCAGGCATTTTACGCCCCCCCCCCCCCCCCACCCGAACGAAATGAAATTTATATAATTTATATAGAAAATATATACTTTTAACAGTATCCGCCCCCCCCACCCACCCCCCGAAGAAAGTTTACCGCCCCCCCCCCCCCCCCCGAAAATTTCAAGTGCCCCCCCCCCCCTCCCCGGGAGAAAAAAAGTCTGGAAGAAACACTGAATACATCATGCTGGCAAAAATCATGAACAATACTTAAGGAAAAGGTATTTGCACAATATATTTGCATTAGTAGCCTGGCTAGGCATTTGGATTACGTTTAATAATGACCATCTGGTTTTTGCTGTTGGTTTAATCCACGATCGCCGAATCGTGTTTAATAACATAATCAAGGATAATACTACACAATTAACTGGTCTTATAAAGTGTATTTACCTTGAAATGCAGCTTACTTGAGCTCGCGATCTATGATGATTTAGGTGATGGCCCTATTTAGAATAAAGGAGATTGATTGTTGTGGAACTTAATTTTATCATTTACTCAATTTTAATGCTAAAATATTTAGATCGCTTTAATTCACTAACTCGTCACACTGTTAACGCTATACTTAATCACTAAACTTAACGAGACTTAACCATAAGACCTAACATAATGGAACTATATGAGCTAAAACTGTTTGTTTCTTTCGCTCAATCTGTTGGACAGGTGATTTGTGGATGAGTCATGTTGTCAATCTTATTTTCTGTCTGGAATGGTTACAATGATGTCTACTGTTTAATCTCTGTAGTATAATTCCATAAAATGTGGCTTGTCTGATAGGTTTACTGGGGATGTGGTCATCCACAAATCACGTCCACACATCAACAATCTGACCATCCAGTCCGTACAGATAAAAGTAGCATTTTTATGGTTTCTAATACTGTTTATGTTGATGTTACACAAACATTAACAAGCTGATTTAACAATTGGCATGGGATAACTCAATTAACCGTTAACACATTTTTAGTAGTTAAATTATTAATGAGTAGGAACTAAATCATTAATATTCGATTGCTTAAAGAATTGTTATTTTTAACACTGGTGTAGTTATTATTTTAGAAATAGTAACATACATGAATATACGTATTAAAAATGGTTTTGTATTATAGGTGTCTTATTTTTTTTTTAAATAAATATCAATCACATGGAGAATACTACTAAGATGATATGTAAATAGTAATCATTATGATTACTTGGGTTTAGGTTTATTTTTTTTATTTTTTCAATTGTTTTAAACATTTAAAATAGTAATAATATTTTTTTTATGGTTTTACCCAGCATTAGAGATATGAACATCAATTGCATCTATGGATCTAGTAATTGAATGGAGAAAACAAAATGGACTAAAAACTAGACTAATATAAGGTGTTCAACCTCGGTTTCTCTTGACAGCTTAATTTACTGTGCTCCATCCTTAGCTGCGAAGTCAAATAACTTCTTTTATCAAAAGTAATCAAAATAACCAACATCATTAACAGCAGGCGAGTAACGTTTAAATTGAACTGTTAGCTAGTCTTTGAAAATACTTGTATTAAATAGGTTAGTTTAACTGTATATTTGAGGCAAAAAAAATAATATTAAAAGCCTTAAAATATAAAAAGTGTAGATTAACCGTAATACATAATTACTTATCAGATATTACAGTAAAACAAAATAATAATAACATTTGTTTATAACTATTTAATCATTGAATTTTTCTAAATATAAATAATTTTGAAAATAAAATTTGAGTTATGTCAATGTATTTCATTAAAATTTTGATATGGGAAGTAACTCACATGCTTATTTACTTAATAGATCATTCGCAAAATTATTTTTAAATTAAAACTTAAATTATTCCTTTTTTAATGTATTAGTTTTCCTTGTAAGTAAATTTTATTCTGTGTTTAGTTTCTTCTTATGTGTGTTGTCCAGCCCACGTCAGGCCTCACGCATGTGTCAACTATGTTAGTAAAATACACTAAACAGAAATCACAGAAAAGGTTTAGCTTGGCAGAACATGCGCTAAAGGCAGTTGAGCTTTTTATAGAAGAGGAATGTTATTAGCAACCAAAACTACAGACTAGCTAAGTAGATAACTGTTTATAGTATGCAAACTTTCATCAACTGAATATGTTGGATTGTAATGTGTATAGCTACGGAAAAAAATCACACATCTTTTGTTACTTTGAGATCGAATAAATGTATAAGAAAATGTGGATATACTCATTTTATAAATGTATCTAATAATACGCACATTAAAATGTATATATGAAAATTGTTTAAATAATAAATAACCAATAGGTGTGGGATAGTTTATTTTGAGTCGCTAAAATCTTAGTCAACACTAAACACATGTTTTCATAGAGAGGCAACGTTAGAGAATTTACACGATACTACTTCTACAGGTTAATATTGCTAATTCCAATGTCTTGATCTAAATATTGAAATTGTGTATTGATTGTGAACGCATTTTCGGTTTATTTTATTTTTTGTCTCTTTGAATTCCAAACCATTTACCTAAACATGGCCGCCGCAATCATAATATCACCGTAAATGCAATGTACAAAATGGCCCTTTTCTCTCTATGAAAAAAAAAACACTTTAACATTGGAATTTTAATATTTATTTAATTATAATAATTTTAAAATGAAAAAGGAAATTAACTTTCTTTTCTGCCAATGAAAATATTATTTGTAAAATCCCTAAAAATGACAGAAAAGTGAAAACAAAAATACTTATTTTACGTGGATACTACATAAAAATACAAAACGAATTTACTATCAGTGCGTATACAAATGCAAAATGTGAAGATTATTTAAATTATTGAAAATATCTCCCTCATAATTATGTAGTAGTAGATATCTTGACTTTTTTTCTGCCAAGGAACATATCATTTTTAAAATCCCAAATAATTGCATACAAGTGAAAACAACACTCTTATTTTACGGGATACTATATACAAATAAAAAAAAAATTACTATCAGTGCGTATACAAATGCAAAATGTGAAGATTATTTAAATTATTGAAAATCTCTCCCTCATAATTATGTAGTAGTGGATATCTTGACTTCCCAATCCGAAGGGGCCCACAGATAATTTTAGCATAAGGTCCCGACAATCCTAGTTAGGCCACAGAAGATCGTATGTGATATATCCTGGTTTTCTATTTATATTTTGAAAAATATATGTTTGAGCAAATACCATTTAATTTAACAGCGGTTGAGGTCATTTTATAATGAAATGCTTCCTCAGTACAATTTTTCTCGCAGCTATACTGGTAATTAATACTTTTTTAAAATAGTTTTGTCTTGTTTACACTGCTCTAGGTCTTTAGTAGTTACACATTAAACATTGATTGTTTAATATGGTTAAAAAAATGTCAATGTCCCTATCACACCTCACGTTTTATTTTAGAGATGTAGTTTTTTTTTGCTGTTTTTTTTTAATTCAAAGATTTTTAGCTAATGTGTGGTGATTGATAATTGACTTTTAAAAAAAATAATTAAATAAATGATGTAGTTTGGAGTGTCTAAGTGGTCTCATGATTTGGTTATTAAGCTTACCTATCAAGTTATGCCGAACACATTTTTGAACAATATGCAAGTTGTTTACGTAATGAACAAAGCGCATCAGGAAAAAAAGAGCTGTAATAAACAACACATTTTAATACAAGATACCATAAACATAAATTAGAGATGGAACACGAAACACTTGGGGTTGGGTGTGGGGGTGTGGGGTCTTTTAATGGCCATTCTTTTGAGTTTCGATTTATTTCGTAAAGTTCATGTAGTAAAGTGTCTCTAATAATCTAAATAATCTCCGTGTATCTTCTTCAAACGTGATGTATTGTAAAATTTTCTCTTACAATCTCTAAGCTCAACAACTTCCTAATTCATCAATACATAAATGGATTTAAAATACGCAAACGGAGAAAACAAATAGTTCGTGTTTTAAAGCGTCTTTAATAATCGACACAATCATCTTGTGTCTTCTCTTTAATGATGCGCAATCACGCATTCTGGAAACGTGGTGTATTGTAAAATGTTCACTTACAATTTCTTAGTTCATTCAGTTATAATTATAGTCTGAAAGATTGTAATAGCTTATTCACCAATTTCCTCAATTCCTAAATTCTTAAATTGATTTAAAATAATCAAACGGAGACAACATACTTAAGCAAAAATCTACAGTTTCAGATGAAATTTTTTTTTTTTTAAGTTTTATTGAATAACAATAGTCTCTTTCTTTTAATCCATAGCTTAAATGATTGCGTAGGTTAGGAGTCTAAAACTAGTTTGACACATCTGCATAAGTTAAAGAAAACTGACTTAAAGAAATCGCGTGATCCGTTCAGTACGCTATTATAAGCTAAACATTCAAGTATAAATTATGTAATGGCTTTAATTTTGGACAGACGTACGAGATATTTGTCAGTTGGTGTCTGCTGTCAGGTCTCAGCCATTTGCAAATGCCTCATCATTTTTGGCAATCAATGCGACACCTGGTATTTTATATTATTAACCACATTTTATCTTAGTCAGCTCATTCAATCAAATTCAAAGGGAAATAGGGAACAAATAAATCTTAGATAAAGCAGGATGCCAGAGTTGTCTCCTTTAGTTCAGTTTCTCCATTCTTGTATAGGCCTACACGTATTTATTTTTTACATTTTCCTTGCTTCGATATTTTTCTAACAAAGTTTAACTTGATTTTCAAGTTGATTTTAAAACTCAAAATGTTGTTTTACTATTTACAAGTCTAATTAGGGCCTACATGTCAGAAATAAAGTTTGTTTTGTGTGAATCTCTATTCATACTAACAACACAATTAAAAACACTACTACTTAAGCTAACTGATGCTGTTAATTCAATGCGTGTTGAAATACATAGACATATTATGGTGTCGCTCGTCCTATTTTTACAACTGTAACCATGCCGAAATGAACGAAACGCATGTCAATTTACTTTTACTTCGCGGTATTTTTAACCAATTTGTAACTTTTATCAGATTAGGTAACCTAACCGTATGGCCACCTCGTGTCGTTTATGATAATGTATCTGTTGGTGCCTGCCTCTGCTATTATATTATTACCTACTTTAAGACAATCTCTTAAAGATAAATACTTAACTGGCTAGCTCTACACTGGCCTTTATGCAAAACCTATCTGTCATGGACCATAACTTGTGTGTTAAATAAGCACAATGCACCCGGCATTGCACGGGTTTAGAAAATATCTTACAATTCAAATTAAAATGTAAATTGGCAAATAGCCTCATCAATTATACTAATAGCCATTTTAAGATACTCTATTCAACGTTTAACCTTAAAAGACAAACACAAATGCCAATCTTGTAAAATCGCGTGTGATATGTTCTTTTTTTTTTTTAATATACCTGACACGGTGCTTGCAATGACGAAATCTTCATAGACATTGTCTCTTGGCTTACTACATCAGCAGCACTTTCAAATTTTAGTTCAACATAACCATACAGAGAAATCACGAGACGTTAGATAAAAATGTGCAAATATGCCATATTTATTATTTGTAATGCCATTTTCGTAACATAAATATCATTTTACGTTAAGGTAATTGTCGCCTATTCCTTGTCTATACCGTCTCTGCTACTGCTTTAGTTTGGTGTTATATTCAAAATACAATTTATAAGGTTTAAAGAAGAGCTTTCATATCAGAACCAGAGGGAAACGACAAGGTATGCTTTAATTTACTTAAGCCAAAAGAATTTTAAAAAAAGTAAAGTTTCCCTTTCAAACCTGACGGTCTATGGGGCAAGTAGAGTTCACTTGTTTCTGTGACCTCGGCATATGAACAGATAGTGTGGTCAGCACTACGCCCAGCCGCTTTTACTATCCCTAACGTGAGTTAGGTACCCATCAGAGTTGGGTGGACTCAGGGACGGTCTACTGACTTGACCCGGATTCGAACTCGAGACTTACGAGTTAGCAGTCCAGCTCTCTACCGCTAGACCACTCCGTCCCATAAAAAGAAAGCCAAAAGAATATTAAATATAAAATGGTGCATTGTCGGCTCGTTGGGCGTATGACCCTTCAGAGTTAATAGATTACATAGATTACTAATAACCAGCAATGTTTATTTAACAGTGACAAACTTCCCACACGTGTCTGAGTGTTAAAAAAAGTTATATTATAGTTTATGAAGGTATGGTCAAAGGGATGGGAGGGTGAGGCAGGTGTGCTGAAGTTAATGGGAACATGTATGTAGCCTTAGGTCAGTTTGTTCTATTCAGTATTACACGTTTCATCATCTTTGCGAAAAATAATACTTCATTATGACATGTAGCCTATTTTCTTTGAATTTTTTTTTTCTCAACACTGGTCCCTGCATTTAATTCACCTTTGCCACAGTTAATACATAATTTACATTTTTTACGGCACATATTTTATATGGAAAATAATTTTTTCACAACAAATTAATCACACATTTTATAAAACCAAACACAGTACAAGCAATGATCTCGGGCAGATGAGGCTCGTTAGCTGGGGACAGCCACTCTTCTAGGAGAGACAACTCCAAAATTAAACAACTGCTGCCTTGTAGTTTGTTCTTGGTTGGACAAAGGCTATGGAAGCAAATCCAAAAAGAAAAGCAGGCTGAAATCGGAGTCAATGGCCTCAATGGTGCAAAACCAGTTGACACGTAACGCTTAATTGTGTTGGAGGCGTGGTCGAGTCGGCAAAAAGCTCATGGTTGATACATTCGAACAGTCCCGAGTTCAAACCCACTGGCAGATAAATCTCGATCCCCTTCAACACTAATAATTAAGAACGAAGAAGAAGAAGAAGACAAGCAATGATTTTGCACACTTTGACAAAGAACAGTTGTAAATATCTGTACAGCAATTTTACATTGTAACCTTTCATCCCTCTCAGATAGCAGTTGGCATTGAATAGACATATGTAAACAAGTATTGTCATTGGTTGATTGGTGGGTCGCTCATTCACTGACAGAAGTTTCCATTGGTTGGCCATATGTAAACAAGTATTGTCATTGGTTGATTGGGGGGTCGCTCATTCACTGACATAAGTTTCCATTGGTTGGCCATATGTAAACAAGTATTGTCATTGGTTGATTGGGGGGTCGCTCATTCACTGACATACGTTTCCATTGGTTGGCCATCTGTAAACAAGTATTGTCATTGGTTGATTGGTGGGTCGCAAATTCACTGACATAAGTTTCCATTGGTTGGCCAGTCGGTCACGTATCTCCTCTCATGATAGCTATGAATTCCTTTTCATTGATATCATCACCATCCCTATCAAACTCATCTATCATGGCCCTTAATTCTTCATCCGTCATGTTTTCTCCCAGCTCTCTCGCTACCCTCCTGAGATTCCGAAGACTAATTTTTCCTGAGGTGTCATCATCAAATAGTTTGAAAGCTTTGAGAATTTCTTCCTGTGGATCCTTGTCTAGCATCATGTCTGTCATGACTTCATTGAAATCATCAAAGGAAATCTTTCCGGCACCCTCTCTGTCATAGTCACGCAGAATTTTCAGTGCATCTGCCTTATTTACATCAAAGCCAAGCGCTCTCATAGCAACCTATAGTTCATGCTAGGCTATGAATTTGTCTTTATCTGTGTAAAACAGATCAAAAATTAAATAATTGCTTGTTTCTGTTCTTCTAAAAAGTATTATAATAATATACACATAGAAAATCATAGGGTAACAATGACAAAAAGAAAATAATGGTTCGTTTTTAAAATTCATATATTAAAGAGATTGGTTTAAAGAGTATACTTGATACTAAAAATAATATTAACCACTTTGTTATATACAAGTATAGACTAAACAACACAAAAACATTGCCTTTTCGAACAATAAAATAATTCAACAGAAACATTATTTTTCTCTATAACTATTAAGTCATTGAATTTTCTAAATCAGAATAATTGTGAAATTAAAATTTGAGTTATTGCTTCAGAACGCAATATATCATTCGCAAAATTCTTAATGGCAACCTGAATTATGCATTTGTGTGTGTTTTTGTCTTATTTCGTTCTTTTCCTTTTAAGTATTTTTTTATTCAGTCTTTAATTTCTTCTTATGTGTGTTGTCAGACCCCGTCAGGCCTCACGCATGTGTCAACTATGTTAGTAAAATACACTAAACAGACATTACTTATAAGGTTAGGCTTGGCAGGATATGCGCTATAGGAAGTCGGTATTTTTATAGAAAGAGGTATGCTATTGGCAACCCAAACAGCTGACTAACTAAACATAGAAATGTGTATAGTATGCAGTCTTTAACCAACCTAAGTTGTGTCGCTAAAATCTTAGTCAAACTTTAAACATATAGTTACAGTAGTGTCATGATAACATGAAGATGTGTACTGTTAATACCACAATACCCATTTCTAAATGAACGATAACTGGTTGAGTTCATGTCGGCGGTCAACGCTACTAAGTTGATCATTGTAAAGTTTAGCTCATGACACGATATGTAGTATTTCATCTACGCCGTTAAGAACTTCTGTAGTAAACAGATACATTTCTTAGGCTCAGACATGTCATTTACAGAGTTAGTTTGTCTTGCCACCTAGTCCACTGAATGATGTTGTTTTCACAATTCAGTAGGCCCCTATGTCAGGGGTCGGCAACATGCGGCTTTTTTGATGACAAGATGCGGCTCTTCAGCTCCATGCACAAATATTAATAATTATTTTATTTTCAAGACTCATAAAACTATTGTTCTGCAACATACGGTATTGAACGATATGATAATAAATATGAACAATAAATACTCGCTATTCTATTAGAATATTTAGGTACTCCTTATTTCAATGTCCTATTAAATTATCCATTCCGAATTAACAGATTGAATGTCATGGTGGATATCACAAAGAAACTAAACAAGCTATATGTAAAACGAGGTAAATGTAAACCCAGTCTAGATGTAGGCCTTGCTTGAAAAATTGGATTGTTTCGAAACAAAAATACTTTTTTTTTAATTGAAGACACGTAGAGCGGTAAATTATTAATTTCGAAAAGATTAAAAACAATTTCACGATGAAACCAATGCTACTATTAACATGAACTACTTCAACATTACAATAAACAAAATGAAGGATGAGTTCACTGAGAGATTTGAGCAATTCAAAACAAATGCAAGTATTCTGACGTTCATCGTAGATCTTCTCAGGACAAAAACAAACGAGATTAATTTTGAGCTATTTGGAATTGATGGTGGTTCGCTTCAAATTAAATTGCTAGATTTGAAAAGTGGTTAGTTCACGAAAATCAAGAGCAAGTTTGAAGACTTGGAGGTCCAGAAAAACATGCACGTTTCTCTGCACAAGTGGACAGTTCTAAAAGAAATGCCGCGAGTTGAGACATTATTATGTGATGCATGAAATAATCTTGCAGGATGCTACAGTGAGGTGAATAAGTTTGCATTTGGAGTGCTGACGATCTTCGGGTCAACATATTTATGCGAGCAAGCTTTTTCTTGCATAAATATAATAAAACGTAAAGAAGCCAACTAACAAATAAACATCTAGATCAACTGAAAGCAAGTTCTGAGCCAGGTTTAAACAAACTTTCAAAAGGTATTCAAGACCAAACTGCTGTAAATATTATTCAATAATTAAAGTTATATACTTTGATTACTGATTTTATTATTCTAACAGAGCTACCTAAAAAACTTTAATATTTTTTTTGCAAAATATGTGTATGTTTTTATATGAATAAATAATGTTTTAAATTTAAAGGTATTTATTTTAAATTATTTATTTAATTATATATATATATATATATATATATATATATATATATAATATTGAAATTAAAATGTTAGTGGCTCTTTAAAAACCGGGTAATTTTGTAAATTGTAACTTTTGGCTCTTCCGTCTCAAAAGGTTGCCGACCCCTGCCCTGAGTACAGTTGAATACAAAAATAAGTATATTCAAGAAGCCGAAAGCTGCAAAAAGTATCAAGCAACGTCTAATCGAAGTGTTCATGTGTCTTGTAATATATCATTTAATTACACTTTCATTTTTCTCATTTCATGTTTGTCACTTGATAAATCAAATTTCTAAGAAAAATATATTTTAAGCTGTTTATCAGATAAACATATTAAAATTCACTTTTATTTTGTAAAAGATATTGAATGTTATGTATTGTTTTATGAAAAATAATTTCAAACAAATTTTGAAAACAAATAAGTAGGTTGTCTCCCTTAAACAATTAAAAAACATAGTATAAGCAGGAAGTACCGTGAATAGAAAGTAAAAGAAATGTGTGTTTAAACAATAATTGTCTACATTATAAAAAAAAAAAACATGATGATTCTGCATTGAAAGCACGGGCCTGTCATTAAAAGCATCATTATTTTAATGTGTTTATCTTCAGAACAAAGCTCAAAATAGATACCACGAGTAACAATAAAAACTAGCGGTGAAACACAAAAGCTAAACACAATAGTTATACTTCTGGAATAAAATGAATTTGCACTTCAATCAAAGTTAAAACACACGTTGGAGGTGGGGGGATATGAAGTCACATTCTCAGGAGTTCCTAAAAGATTTATTAATATCTCCTTCTGTGATTTAAATATAATATAATTATATTATGTGCACCTTTTATACTTTTTGTTTGCAGAAACACACTTTTTATTTAGTGAAATATTTCTTGTCTAAATGTGTCTTTACCAATGGGGGTGATATTCTCATATATTATCCTTATCGATACGCCAAAAGGCAATCTTTAAAAGTGAATTGATAGTAAAATCTTCACTTACAATCTCTTAGCTCGCTCAGTTATCATGCATGATCAGCAAGTTTGCAGTAGTTTCTTCAACAACGTAATGAATTATTTATTTAAAAACATGAATTAAATGTGTCGGAGGTAATTAATTAAAAATAATCAAGCGGAGACAACACTTTAAGTTTAACGTATTCGAGACAAACGCCCAACTTTTTAAAATGTGCATCATGCTTGTGTTGTTATTTTAATCCACTAACGTGTGATTGGCCTATTCAGTTTAAGTGGTGTAAAGTAAGAGCACTACATTCATAAATACTTTATATCCAGTGAGCCCTAGCTAATCAAGGTCACATTTAAAACGCTTTGATGTTAAGTTTTAATGCATAATAAGATACACATGCAATCATTGTATTTTTTTTTCTATAACTGGTTTCATGTGTTTTGGAAGTTGCAGATAACGTTAGTTGAAAATCTGTCATATATGTTGTGCTGATTGTATTATTGTGATGACGCTAGGTTAGGTTAGAAGTCAAGTAGATGGTAGACGGTTTCATCGTCTTCATAACCCCACCCTCACAATTATAATAAAGTCTAAAGGTTAACGACGCTATTTTAAAAGCGATTATACGACAAAGACGATGGACCAACTTTACCGACTGCTACACAACACTTTGCAGCTTTTTACAACTTGAAGCAGTTTTTAATAAACATTGTAATGCATCAAAGACATTTTTTTTAAAAAAATAAAAAAACGTTTTAATAATAAGCTTTTATGTAATAATGCACTAAAAAGGAGAACATAAATTACCGAATAATATTTTAAAAAATTATAAAGAAGAGCGCGGGTCACTTTAGTATTCATTGTATACCTTTACTAATATTTAGGAAGAGACCCAAGCTTTTCTTTGAGGTTTCTGCAAAAAAATGTTTTTTTTTAATTTCGCAAGGGCAGCGCCCCCGGTAGGGTGCAGTATAAAAAAAAAAAAAAAACTTGGATGCGGTTCGTCACCGTTCATTCAATTGCAATGAAACTTTGGAGAGTAAATGAGAATACTCCCGAGAAGATGTCTGTGAAAAAAAAAATTCTAATGGGTATTGCCCGGAGGGTGCAATTTTCGTCAATACACGGTTTGGCGCCCACAGTTCCAGAACATGTATGTTAGTACTTGGCATCTTTTAATCGGGCGTCCGGCATAGCGGGTAAGGGGTACTAATATATTCAGTGGCAAAATTGCAACAGGCGAAGTCGCCGGCGCCTCGTCGATTGCGCGACCCGAAGAGCCCCGGGCTCACCTGTGAGCACTATGACACCTACGATGGTTTAAAAAAAAAGGCTTTACACTAAAGACACAATGGGCAACAATAATCATTGACTTTATCGAATCAGGTGCGTACTCAGGCGCGCCGGCAGGGAGCGATTTGGCGCCCCGGGCTTACTAAATCGAATGATGCGCGTCCTCCGGCGTCTCTTCGGAGTGCGGTAGTAAAATCGGGTTCACGAGAGCGCCACTTTCCGTCCCCGACACTTAGGTGGTGAGTAATTAACGCACACTAAAGGCACGCCCGAGCTGGGTTGTAGTGTAGGTAAACCCGTGCCCCGATAAATATGATCCAAGCACAGACTTTGTTTGCATTTAAATAACTCAGTCTTGCTACTCGCCTACCCATGGCCTACATCAGGGGTCGGCAACCTTTTGAAGCGGAAGAGCCAAAAGTTCTAATTTTCAAAATTTCCCTGGTTTTAAAGAGCCACTAACATTTTTTTTATTTTAAATATTTTTTTTTTTTTTTAAGATTATTAGTATTTGTTTAAAGAGCTGGAGAGCCGCCTCTTGATATTAAAAGAGCGCATGCGGCTCGCGAGCCGCAGGTTGCCGACCCCTGGCCTACATGATTTTATATATTTTAGTTAGATATTTTTTGCTTTTATGATTACGAAGAGTGCAATTATTATAACTGAATAAATTAAATCGGAAGTTTTCAAAAGTCTTTAAATACATTACATAGTAACGCTATTAGTTTCTATTTAAACTAGAATCGCATTATAATAGTTTACGATATACTATATACATTTTGACGACATGATTGTAAGGAATAAAATACTCTTCTGAAATTGTGCATGAAATGTTAAGGTCTTGTGTAAATCTTCCGTTTTATTATATATTTATCACTTGTATTTACTGCATTGTAAATTATTTCCCTTCTTCAAATTATAACTAAAAATGGGACGTGACTAAGATATACACATAACTATAGATACACAATATTTAAACCGTTTTATGAAACATATTCGTTAAAAAAATATAAAAAAAAAAAGATGAATCAATAAAATAAAAACAATACAACGTTTGATATAAGAAAGACAATTAGAATATGTGAGTTTACTGCCATTTTTTTAACAGCAATGTATATTATAATACTTTTGTTTTCGTTAAGTGTAGTGCTAATTATTACGTTTATAATTTTTTTTGACAAAAAATATGAGCTATTGATATATGAGAGCGATTTCATAAAGATGAGTTACACGTAGATGTGTATTGAATCAATGACCATAGACCGACACATCTGGTTAATGTGGGTTAGTCGCTTGTAGCATGGATTGTTTCTATAAGTTTATATGCTTGTCTTCTTTGTTCTTGCCTTCATGTAATGATTAGGATTGTGTGCCCCTTTCAACAAAGAACCAAGACAACACTCACAATCAGAACAATAAACATACACCACCTACACAGTGTGCGAAACCAAATTCGAAAGCAGCCGACTAATGATACATCATGCCAGCATCTCAATCTACGAATGTGGGTACAGTGAAATTGTCGCTGTAAATCACATGTATGAGGCGGGGGTAAAAAGTAGAACTAAGCATATCATCTAGCGTTATTTCAGCTAATGAAAGCAATGATTATAACTCACACATTGAGTGTATAGAAGATACATGCAGTATGTCCAAAAAAACATAAGCTCGGAAAACATGATTTTTCTAAATATTATTTCGATATTAAATAGTGCTAAATATTGTGTTTACTTATACATATATCTAATACAACCTGAAAATGCATATGTGTAATTAAATAATGATTCAATGCATTTTTTTCCATCGGCGTGGTGGGTTGAGGGGGGGGGGGGGCTTTAAGTAGAGATTAAATAAATTTGGGATTACAGAGAATTAAAATGATACACATTTCATGCAACGGGAAAAAGTTATGTTATTACAATAAGACACATCAAATCAAACATGTTTCCCTTTCAAACATCTATATCTATTGCATTCGTCCCACAATTTAAAAACTGAAATAAACAACAAAACATAAAAATTAAATTACACATTGATAGTGTTGATAATCCTATATTAAAACGTCGAAGCTGGGCGATACATTCAACTCATTATTAATTCTAGCTAAATTCTTGAAATATGGTTTTAACGTAACGTTATTGATTTGCTTACTTATAATACATATTAAATGCACAATAACAATATTGCGTCTCAAGAGTATAGAATATAATACACATTACCAGACGAATATCCAGTCATTTCTAACTTTGTTTCAAATTTGCGCAGTAATTCTATTATCTACCAACCCACTCCCCCCCCCTTTTTTTATTGTAATGCAATAAATTTGTAAGGGAAATAAACGAGTAAATCTTAATTAAAATGCAGAAGGGTATCATAGCTGTTTCCTTTATTTTAGTTTCTCCATTCTTTGATACACCACGTTGAGCTAGAATTGGAATGTATGCTAATTTAAGTATTCACATTCCGTTTCAAACGAAAAAAATGTCATCTGGCATAGTATGAAAACGACAAGATGGTTACATACTTACAAGCCTAATTAAATGTCAGAAATAAGTTTTACTCTTGTGAATCTCTATCCGTGGTCACAAGCCAATAATAAACACTGAAATACTAAAGCTAACAGTGAGGCAATACAATCTGACACTGTGTTTAATATGGTAGTTCTTTACATGGTGTCGTTGTCCTGTGTTTTAAGCCTGTAACCATGGTAACTTTTTTCTGCCGAAATGAAGAAAACGAAATCAAGTTAGCTTAGAGAGGTTTTAACACAATAAACGTGTATTATAATAGGAAACCTAACCGTATAGTCACTTTATGTCGTGTACACTAATGTATCTATTGGTGCCTGTCTCGGCTATTATGGTAATAGCCACTTGAATATACTGTCTTGAAGGTTTTACCTTAACTAGCCGTCACGGCCAGGGCATACACTCGACTTTATGAAAAAAAAAAAGAAAAAAAACTCTATCAAAGAACCGTGACTTGTGTATTTAATAAACAGCATCTGCTATTATAGTAATAGCCACTTAAATAAATATTATTTGATTTTAAGGTAATCGTCACTAATTCTGTGTTAAATAAAGTAGGCCCCTATCTACTGTTGCCTTAATTTCAAGAGTTATATTAATAACAATTGTAAGATACAACCTATAAGGTTTGTACAAGAGCTTTCATATCAGAACCATTAACTCTTTATCGAACAGTGACAAACTTCACACACAATGTCTGAGTGTTGAAAAGATTATGTTTTATTTTCTGAAGGTATTCGGGGGGAGGGGGGGGGAGAAAGAAGGTCTGATTCTTTCGACGGCAGGTAATGGGGACATGTTTTTAGTCTCAGACATTTAGTCAGTTTGTTCAATTAAGTGTTACGCTTTTTTGCATCGGCTCGCGAAGAACACAACTGCTGTGCAGAATAATTCTTTTTGATATGTATATTATTTTATTAAAAAAATATTGATTAGAAGGAGAACGTCAGCTCAAATGTCAACTATGAACATACTATATTCTAAATGAACAATACCTGGTTGAGAACTTACAAAGAATGTATATTGCAAATACCAACTCTCACTCCTTTCTAAATGAACGATAATGGCTGAGTTCATGTCGGCGGTCATCGCTACAAAGTTGATCGTTGTAAAATGTAGCTCAAGGAACCCTGTGTAGTATTTTATTTTGCTAGGCCGTTAGGAAATGTCGTAGTAAACACACACATTTCTTAAGCTCAGACATGGAATGTACCGAATTCGTTTGTTGTTCACTTGTCCAGTGAATGCTGTTGTTGTCACAATTAAGTATGTACACATTTTTAAGTTAATACAAAAATAAGTATATTTCAGCAGCCAAGTAACGGTGAAAGGTTGCATACTATACACAGTTCTATATTTAGTAAGTCAGCAGTTTGTGTTTCCTTCATAAAATGTACAACTTCATTTAGCGTATGTTATGCCAAGCATAACCTTATCAGGACTGTCCGTTACGTGTATGTTACCGACATAGTTGTGAGGCCTGACGGGGTCTAACAACACACATAAGAATAAATTAAAGGCGTAATAAAAAAATACTTAGCAGGAAAACAATGAAATAATTACACAACAATTATACAAGGGAATTTTGCGAACGATATATACATTTACAGTGTATAAAGTATCTGAGCTGACGTTCTCCTTCTGATTAATAATAATTTTTTTTTAATAAAAGAAAATACATATCAAAAAGAATTATTCTGCACAGCAGTTGTGTTCCTCACGAGCCGATTCAGAAAAAAGTAATATTTAATTGAACAAACTGACGCTGTAAACTACCTGTCTGAGGCTTAAAATCTCGATTTTTCTGTGCACGATTACAAGACTTTCTCTATACTTAGTATATACGAGAAAGTAAAAAAAAAAGCTGCATTGTTAGAATAATAAACGTGATGTATGATAGGGAGAGGGAACTTTTTTTTAACTGTATTAAACGATTACTTATTTAATGTGTAATTAAAAAAAAATATCTAGAGCAGAGTGATTAAGACAAAAATATTACAACATGGTAATAATTACCTGTATATCGGTGCAAAAAGTAACACTGAAGAAGAAAAACATAGATGCTTAGTATTGTTGAAATTATTCATATGCTCCTATTTTAGTTCTTCAGATATTGTTGTCGAGATAAACACTACAACCAACTATACATACATTTTACAAAACATTAAAAGAAAACCAGGATATATCATAAACGCACTTCTTTCTCTGTCATATGTATTAAACATTAAGGTTGCGTGTGTGTGCGTTGAGGGGAGGGGGGGGGGAGTTGCTAACAGTATGGTTATCATTACTCGCTGAATGTATTTTATGATTAATGATATCATTTGTGAGATCAAGGTGTCATTAATTATTTTAAGTAAAGTTCCCTTTGCAAATCTGACTGTCTATAGCAGGGGTCTCCAAACTTTTCAGTCCGAGGGCCGCATTAACTATCAAATTTCAGTTCGGGGGCCAGTTTCTTCCAGGCATGTCTTTGATTTTTCTGGGCATAGTTCCTCAGCAACCACCGACAAACGATTTTTCGTTGGACAAAAACATCTCCGCGGGCCGGATGAGAGGACTTCGCGGGCCGCATCCGGCCCGCGGGCCGTAGTTTGGAGACCCCTGGTCTATAGGGCAAGTGGCGTAAAGTTCACTTGTTTCTGTGACCTCGGCACATAGTGTGGTCTTCACTATGCCCCATCAGCCTTTACTTACCCTAATGTGAGTTAGGTACCCATTAAATATGGGTGGACTCAGGGACAGTCTGCTTACATGAACCCGAAAACGAACTAGAGACTTACGGGTTAGCAGTCCAGCTCTCTACTGCAAGGCCACTCCCTCCCTATTAATTATTATACGTAATACTAAATTAGGGGTCACCCATTTAAGACGCCCACACGGGGGCTCGGAAAAAAAAATCGAAAAAAAAAAGGTATCTACATATAGCAATATTCAATGAATTGTTACACGGTTGATTTTGTTCGCTCTTTTGTTAAGTTCGTTAAGTTATTTGTGTTATCGTTATTTTGTACTTTCTATATGTATGGGTGGTTAATAATATTTATTTTTACCCGCTAGTATACAAACAACCTAATCGCTTTAATAGATACATATTAAAGAAAGTTTAAAGTTCACTGTATAAAGTATAAATTAGGGTTTAAAGTTTAAAGTTCAATGTATAAAGTATAAAAGCACACATTTATTAACAACGATTGGCAACACAAAACAAGTTTTAACGCATAATGGCAAACGTAAACACTCTCAGTAGTTAGTGAATATATTTTTTAATTTAAATTTTAGCGTAAAATACATTTGAAACGTTTATCAGCACCTTATATCTATGAGATAATAACTTTAGAATTACATTGATGTTTAACTACTTCTTATGAGTATTGTAAAACTCGCATCCCATAAGGGTGATTCTACCAACAAATGTCCAAATGTAAATCGTTGCACAAACGTCCCATTTATGTGACACTAGCAATACAACAAAAACTTGAATATTTACATTAAAAAAGTTATTTCTGATGAAGCACACATGTTATTGACAATTCGGCCATCAATATTATTTATATATATCAGAAGACATTATACATATGTAAAAAAGCTACCAACACATCAATTGTTTGAGCAAATGGTGCTTCCTCCGTGTCGAAAAACTAGATCATTTCATTGATATCAAGTTTGCAATACAATGCTTTCGTACCATTATAAATTATATCTAGTATAGAGTATAAAAAAGTAGATCTATATACTATGTGCACATTAGAATTAAAACGAGGTATGATAGTTTAATTCACACAAATCACCTTTGGTTACTTCCTAGTGTTTTTGTAATTATTATCATCTGGTATTTAGATTGATGCACCTTT
Source organism: Physella acuta (assembly GCF_028476545.2). Classification (NCBI taxonomy): domain Eukaryota; kingdom Metazoa; phylum Mollusca; class Gastropoda; family Physidae; genus Physella; species Physella acuta. The sequence goes on from NW_026733282.1 coordinate 141,339, forward strand.
GAAAAAAAACAATATTTGAACATACTTTTTACAATTGTGCTACATGATATTGAAACAAATATGTTAAATAATAAATACATTAAAACGATTATAATTACAAGCCTTTATAAGTGCACTAAAAAGAAGAAACGAATACAATTTTTATTAAATATAAAATGTTTTTTTTTAAATATATAATATATCTGCGGTTACTTTAAATATGACAAAAATACTTTCTTTAAATATATTAATGCACTGCTATTTATATCACTATAAATACAAGCGTGGGCCGCTTGTTTAAATACTTATTATGCATGTTCATCTAAACCTGCTCTTGCTGCCTACCCTTCCTCGAGTGGGGAAGTATCAAGAGAGGAATTATATAAAGAAAATAAATAAAAAAAAGAGCTACATAATCTATTTGAGGTTTATGTATTTAAATAAATAAAACTTTGTACATTAGAAACGGCTGATAGTATTATGTTTTGTTTACTTAGATGAAATGGACTATACATTTTATCGGGTCTTTTATTAGAAGTTAATATTCTACGTGTGTATAGCATTTCACCTGTTTTACTATCTCAATGCTTGAAACCGTAATGTAAACTGTTAGTTGACTGAACTTGTTTTGTTTACCGTCGTAAAAATGTAAGCTCATGAACCTTGTGTGCAAGTTTTCTACTCACTTGCCTCTTGATGTGTATATACTTGCTTCTTCTATCTTAAAAAATGTCACCCAAACTGATGTCTATAAGTTCATACTATGTAGATTTGTTTTAAGCCTATATGCATTGATATATATTGATTACATTCATCCAAATAATAGTATTTTAATGAAAATAATCATTTCTGCTTGGAGGGTGTTTTAGTACTAATTATTTAATTTTAAAGATAGCTCGTACATTGCTGCTAAAAAGGATTGCGCCACGCCATTAACATCAATATAAAATATTAGACTAAATAGTTCAACTCATTAAAATCATTAGCTTTAAAATACACTCAATTATATCTGGACAAAGCAAAAAAAAAAATGAGAGGTATGATCAGAATTATCACCCGGCAATAGTCATAAACATTTTACTTTTAGTATTTGTTTTGTGCCAAATGTTGACTAGCTTAGATGGCAATGTTGTGGCTTAAGATTAAAATCTGAAAAAAAAAAAATATATAAAAAACATTAAATCTCAAAATGTGATAGAGACAAAAGACAATTGAAGTGGAAACAATATTATATAAAAACATTAATAATGTTTGTATCTATATTCACGTAATTGTTATGTAGAATTACAATGTTTGTATGATGAAAAAAAACACGTTGTTAAAAAATACATTTCTTTCACTATCTTTTAGTTTTAGTTACTTCCCATTAGTAATGGGAAACAACCTAAATATGTGAATATGTGAATCAAAATTGTGTGGGAATTTTTTATTATCAAACTGAATATGACATTTAATGTATAAAATGACAGTAAGAGTAAAATTTTAAATTATATATATGAAATTATATCCAAAGTATATGTTTCATGGAGATTAGATTTAACAAGTTACAAAGTTTCACTGGGAAAACTGAAAGCGTAATTAAAAGATATAGACTAATACAAGACAATTGAACACTTCGGTTGAACAGTGCTATTGTAATTTCTTTTTTTTTGGGTGCTTGAATATGCTTTTTGTATTTATTTATTTATTTATTTATTTATTTTTTAATTTATTTTTTAAATGAAAAATGGAGATTTTTTTGTTGTTGTTTTTTTAATTTATTTTTTAAATGAAAAATGGAAATAGTTTATTTAGGGACAAGCACTTGCTACAAATGAAAACGAAAGGTTTTGCAAATGTACATAATGAATATTTACACGATGTCATGTATATAATTATAAAAAAAATTGCAAAGGATGACAGTAAAAGGGTGAAGGTAAAATGAAAGTGTCAGAAGTCTGGGTGGGGAGTGGAAAGGAATTTTCCAGAGAGGGTCAATGGGACAGTGAAGCATTTTCTATGTAGGGAAACAAATTAAGTCGACTAGTTGAAAGAGTGTTTATTTATGTACTGTCGATTGAGTTTTCAAAAGGTTGATGTGTGAAAGATGAGAGGAAAGAAACAGGATTTAGAATTTTAAATAAGTAATGAATAGATATTCGAAATTGATGTTGGGGTGAGTGGTTGAAGTCTACGTGGCCCAGCGGTAGAATACGTGATTGTAGACCAAACAACCATGAGTTTGAATCCCAGGTTGCAGACCGATTAGAGAATGAATTACTTTATCAAAACAAAAAGTTGTAGCATGGTACAAGATGTCATTTTTTTTTCTCCTTTTTTGCCTCAGACATGTAATTTACAGCGTCAGTTGTGTGTGTTCGTTTTAGTATTACAGTTTTCATCACCGGCTTGTGAGGACTGATACAGATTTACAATAGTAATATTTCTTTCTTACTTGTAGCCTACTTTCATTCATTTAAGATAGTTAACTTATACATAGATCTAGTACAAAAAGTCTAAATATAAAAAAAAAATTAAAAAAAATAAAAAAAAATAAAAAAAACACCTGAAGCTGAAAATGCAAATGTGTAATTAAATGATGATTCAATGGATTTTTTTTCCTAGGCGTGGTGGGCTGAGTGGACGGGGGATCATTTTAATTCTCTTCCAGTATATACTAATTATGATTTGTTTTGATGACAGGAACAAAAAAAACAACAAACAATCATTCGATGAGTGATCGCTGGTCTTTCAATCGTTATATACTTATCATTTTAGTTTTTTAAAATATAAAATGAATTAAATTAATAATATTTATTACAAAGAACTGATATATATATGAAGGGCTCAGTGGAAAAAGTACTTAAGTGTATTTTGAGAGTTTTGAGAAAAATGAGTGCAAAGTTTTTAAATTGAAGCTGAAGTACCAAAACAGCTGATGTATAGTATTCGAATTAAGCTACTTCGGTACTTTTTCCATGGCCCAAATTTACAGGGTTGGTTAAGGGCAGGTATTCACATAATATACCGGTCTTAACTCATTTTTGAAAAAATGTAACTTAAGTACTTTTTCCACTGAGCCCTTCATATATATATTAGTATTTGTCATATAAATCATATAAGTTGTAAAAAATAATCATATTTAATCACGTTTATTGAAAGTTATCTTGTATTATCTCTAAATACATTGATATGTGAAAAAAACGACAGTTATTCCCCTTATCCTCTTTTTTTAAATTTTTTTTTTCTTTTAGCTTTTGTAGATCGAGTATATTATAATGAAATTGCATATCTTTATCTACATATTTTAAAATGTTAAACAATTCAAACATGTGTATGTATCAATTTTGAAATTATTGTGCTTATAAAATAATAGATATGCATTAAATAGCATAGATACTGGTTTAAGTAATTATACTATTTGTAGTTAGTTGAACGGTCATTTAGATATTGTTGAATCACGCAATTGCACTCTTTTTAGTTCATTTTTGTTATCAATAATGTTAGTCTTAAAAACCGTCTTACAAGAAGACAATAAGAAACGACTCTGTGTGTGTGTGTTCGTGTATGAATTCCGTTTTTCTCTCCAAAATACGTTCATGTGCCTTTTTTACCTTCTCATATATACGAAGTATAGAGAAAGTCTTGTAATCGTGCCAAATAAATCGAGATTTTTGCATCGACATTTTACACCTCGCTGAATCTGAAAAAAACATAGTTTTGCGATCTTGTCCGTACGTCTCTGTGTGTGTATGTGTGTGTGTGTGTGTGTGTGTGTGTGTGTGTGTGTCTGTCTGTCTGTAAACACGATAACTTTTTTTTTTTAAAAAAAACGTCCTATAAATGGGACGCTAGCAAAGAGCGGCCCAATTTAAATTAATTGCAAAAAAAAAATAATCACGAAATGTGGCTATTCACTCGAAAATTAGGACTGTAATGATGCATTTTATTTAGTGTGCACTAGTTAGTCTAATCTATATATATAAAGCAAAGTGGTCGGGTGCCCGATAGGGCACTTCCCGGCGCCGCAGGGGCGTCAAATTTGGCACGATGGTGCCTTGGGGCGATAGAACACGAGGGCCGGTGACGGTTTGCCGAAAAGTCTACCGACAGGGGGTCAAAACTGACCTCGACTGACGGGCGCCTTATATGGGCTATATTACGAAAAAAAATTTCCTCCGACGACCCCCCTTGAAAATTTGTGAGGTGGTAGGAGAACGCCTTGGGGTGTCACAAAAAACTCGGCATATCTGGGAAAACTTCGTAAAGCGGTCAAAACTGACCAGTTGTATTTCCCTATATAATCTTTGTATTTTATGGGAAAAACAGAGGGTCATTTCAACGCAGACTTTAGGGTACTTAAACTCAGTATATCTGACTAATGTTTTGCATGCTTCTAGGTCAATGGCTTGACCTTTAGGGAAAACTGTCGGTTACACTCAAAGCCCTCGACGAGGGCTAAAAAGTGACCGCGAGTGAAATTCTCTTTATATGAGCTCTATTACGAAAAAAAATTTCCTCTGACGACCCCCCTTGATATTTTGTGAGGTGGTAGAAGAACACCTAGGGGTGTCACAAAAAACTCGGCATATCTGGGAAAACTTCGTAAAGCGGTCAAAACTGACCAGTTGTATTTCCCTATATAATCTTTGTATTTTATGGGAAAAACAGAGGGTCATTTCAACGCAGACTTTAGGGTACTTAAGCTCAATATATCTGGCTAATTGTTTGCATGCTCTTAGGTCAATGGCTTGACCTTTAGGGAAAACTGTCGGTTTAACTCAAAGCCCTCGACGAGGGCTAAAAAGTGACCGCGAGTGAAATTCTCTTCATATGAGCTCTATTACGAAAAAAAATTTCCTCCGACGACCCCCCTTGATATTTTGTGAGGTGGTAGAAGAACACCTAGGGGTGTCACAAAAAACTCGGCATATCTGGGAAAACTTCGTAAAGCGGTCAAAACTGACCAGTTGTATTTCCCTATATAATCTTTGTATTTTATGGGAAAAACAGAGGGTCATTTCAACGCAGACTTTAGGGTACTTAAGCTCATTATATCTGGCTAATTTTTTGCATACTCTTAGGTCAATGGCTTGACCTTTAGGGAAAACTGCCGGTTTCACTCAAAGCCCTCGACGAGGGCTAAAAAGTGACCGCGAGTGAAATTCTCTTTATATGAGCTCTATTACGAAAAAAAATTTCCTCCGACGACCCCCCTTGAAATTTTGTGAGGTGGTAGGAGAACGCCTTGGGGTGTCACAAAAAACTCGGCATATCTGGGAAAACTTCGTAAAGGGGTCAAAACTGACCAGTCGTATTTCCCTATATAATCTTTGTATTTTATGGGAAAAACAGAGGGTCATTTCAACGCAGGCTTTAGGGTACTTAAACTCAGTATATCTGTCTTTTTTATTTGCATACTCTTAGGTCAATGGCTTGACCTTTAGGGAAAACTGTCGGTTTCACTCAAAGCCCTCGACGAGGGCTAAAAAGTGACCGCGAGTGAAATTCTCTTTATATGAGCTCTATTACGAAAAAAAATTTCCTCCGACGACCCCCCTTGAAATTTTGTGAGGTGGTAGGAGAACGCCTTGGGGTGTCACAAAAAACTCGGCATATCTGGGAAAACTTCGTAAAGCGGTCAAAACGGACCAGTTGTATTTCCCTATATAATCTTTGTATTTTATGGAAAAAAACAGGGTAATTTCAACACAATTTTTACGTTACTTAACCTCTGTACTTCATGCTAATGTTTTGCATACACTTCTATAGATGACTAGGCCGTATGGAAAAACTGTTGGTCAGACTCAAAGCCCTCGACCAGTGCTAAAAGATGACCGCGAGCGAAATTCTCCTTATATGAGATATATATAAATAATTTGACGATCGATCCCGTTAATATTATTTGAGGTCGTAGACCGACCCTGGAGGGTAACAAAAAAACTTTAATCCCGTCGGAAAAAGCTATTGTAGTCGTTAAATATGTTTATATATCGTATTTTCTTATATAATCATAATAACTGTTTGTTTAAAAAAAAAAGTAAACACAGAGATACGTCATTCGGTTAATTTCCAAGGGAGGTAACCTTTTTAAATAATTATTTTTCAAATAATTGTATACTATTTTAAACAGAAACAGAAAACGACAAAGTATAGCATTTGTTTTAGATAAAAATAAGTTATTAATTAAGCTACGTATCATAATTAAATAAAAAATTAATTTTAAAAGTCAATGTAATATAAATTATGAGATATACTGTTCATGGAACCTCTGTAGTTCTATTTCCATCTTAGTTATAAATTGCGTACTTTCGAACACTTTCTCCGAAAGCTGATGTTAAAGAGCATAGGCCTACAACATCTTCTCTAAAATTAGCATTACTGTTTACATTTAAGCACTCCACGCCTCATCCATCACCTAATAATTACTATTCAAATTATCAAATGTTTTTGAAAACCTAAGCGAAGCTAGGCAGTATGCCTAGTACGTTCATAAGATGATGTCGCATAAATATGTTAACTCTACTTGGACCGTCCAGTGTTTCTTCCAGACTTTTTCCTACGGGGGGGGGGGGGGGGGCTCTTGATATTTTCGGGGGGAGAAGGCGGACTAGATTTTTATGGGGGAAGGGGGGTGGACACTGATACAATTATCCTAATTTATAAAAGGCCATGTGCGCTCTTCTCTCTCTCTCTCTCTTTCTCTGTCCGCAAAAAATTTTCGCCGGACATCACGTCAGAATCGGCAGCGATATATCGAGAACTTTTTACGGACTTTTGTTGAAAATAATATGTTAGATGTTTTAAATGTATAACCACAATTTTACTTAAAGAAGAAAAATAAAAATTAAAGGCGTATTCGAATGTAGAGAAACAGTATTATTTATGCAACCGGAAAAGCATTAATACATGTGAAAAAGAACGCATAAAACTGTGACGTCGCTATTGCTTATACATTAACTAATGACGTCATCTGCTGTGTTTTGAATAAAAAGAAATGAACTATTTCATTCAAATTTGATTTAGATCTACGTACACTATGAAATGTATACAATACAGTTTTTCCGGCCTAAACTCATAAAATTTATTTTATTTATTTGGATTCTAGATCTAGAGATTCTAGATCTAGACTAAATCTAAATCTACGCAATAACTAGATCTATATTCTATAATCTAGACGTAGACGCTAAGATCTAGATTTAGACTCTAACTTCTCTAAAATCTATTCCAAAAATAAATTTCTATATTAGGACTAAACTATTTCAAGACTTATTTATTTTATACAAAATCTTTGTTATGAACTGGCTAATTTGGGATAAAAAAATAATTTGAAAGAATAGGCATATTCGTGTAAGTTAAGATTTTAAAATACGTGTTTCATTCTCCGTATTTTATAAGGTGCCTAAATAGCGGAGATGTTAGTGTACACTAAACCACGCAGGTGGTGCGGGTTCGAGACACAGCAAGTCAACTTGGTTAATGTATTCTTTTTTATTATGCTCGGGCTAAACTTAAAAAAAAAATTCTTTTAGGAATCTAGATCTAGATCTAGATTCTAGATTGTCGGGTGTCCGATAGGGCACTTCCCGGCGCCGCAGGCGCTTCAAATTTGGCATGATCTTGCCTTGGTGCGACAGAACACGGGGGCCGGTTGGCCGAAAAGTCTACGATGTGGGGGTCAAAACTGACCTCGACTGACCGGTACCTTATATGAGCTATAAATCGAAAAAAAATGTCCACGGAGGAACCTCTTCATAACTCTTGAGGTCGTAGACCGACCTTCGGGCGAATTAATTAAGCATTCAAATTCTCAATGTTTTCGAAAGCCTAAGCGAAGCTGGGCAGCATGCCTAGTCTATATATATAAAGCAAAGTGGTCAAGTGCCCGATAGGGCACTTCCCGGCGCCGCAGGCGCGTCAAATTTGGCACGATGGTGCCTTCGGGCAATAGAACACGAAGGCCGGTGACGGTTGGCCGAAAAGTCTACGGAGAAGGGGTCAAAACTGACCTCGACTGACCGGCGCCTTATATGGGCTATATTACGAAAAAAAATTTCCTCCGACGACCCCCCTTGAAATTTTGTGAGGTGGTAGGAGAACACCTTGGGGTGTCACAAAAAACTCGCCATGTCCGGGAAAAATCGGGAAATGGGTCAAAACTGACCAGTCGTATTTCCCTATATAATCTTTGTATTTTATGGGAAAAACAGAGGGTCATTTCAAAACGGATTTTAGGGCACTTACCCTGTTTACATCTGGCTAATTTTTGGCATGTTTATAGGTAAATGGCTTGACCGTAGGGCAGACCTGTCGGTCTTACTCAAAGCCCTCGACGAGGGCTAAAAAGTGACCGCGAGTGAAATTCTCTTTATATGAGCTCTATTACGAAAAAAAATTTCCTCCGACGACCCCCCTTGATATTTTGTGAGGTGGTAGGAGAACACCTTGGGGTGTCACAAAAAACTCGCCATGTCCGGGAAAAATCGGGAAATGGGTCAAAACTGACCAGTCGAATTTCCCTATATAATCTTTGTATTTTATGGGGAAAACAGAGGGTCATTTCAAAACGGATTTTAGGGCACTTACCCTATTTACATCTGGCTAAGTTTTGGCATGCTTATAGGTAAATGGCTTGGCCGTAGGGCGGATCTGTCGGTTTGACTCAAAGCACTCGACGAGGGCTAAAAAGTGACCGCGAGTGAAATTCTCTTTATATGAGCTCTATTACGAAAAAAAATTTCCTCCGACGACCCCCCTTGAAATTTTGTGAGGTGGTAGGAGAACACCTTGGGGTGTCACAAAAAACTCGCCATGTCCGGGAAAAATCGGGAAACGGGTCAAAACTGACCAGTCGTATTTCCCTATATAATCTTTGTATTTTATGGGAAAAACAGAGGGTCATTTCAACGCAGACTTTAGGGTACTTAAGCTCAGTATATCTGGCTAATTTTTTGCATGCTCCTAGGTCAATGGCTTGACCTTTAGGGAAAACTGTCGGTTACACTCAAAGCCCTCGACGAGGGCTAAAAAGTGACCGCGAGTGAAATTCTCTTTATATGAGCTCTATTACGAAAAAATTTTTCCTCCGACGACCCCCCTTGATATTTTGTGAGGTGGTAGAAGAACACCTAGGGGTGTCACAAAAAACTCAGCATATCTGGGAAAACTTCGTAAAGCGGTCAAAACTGACCAGTTGTATTTCCCTATATAATCTTTGTATTTTATGGGAAAAACAGAGGGTCATTTCAAAACGGATTTTAGGGCACTTACCCTGTTTACATCTGGCTAATTTTTGGCATGTTTATAGGTAAATGGCTTGACCGTAGGGCAGACCTGTCGGTCTTACTCAAAGCCCTCGACGAGGGCTAAAAAGTGACCGCGAGTGAAATTCTCTTTATATGAGCTCTATTACGAAAAAAAATTTCCTCCGACGACCCCCCTTGAAATTTTGTGAGGTGGTAGGAGAACACCTTGGGGTGTCACAAAAAACTCGCCATGTCCGGGAAAAATCGGGAAATGGGTCAAAACTGACCAGTCGAATTTCCCTATATAATCTTTGTATTTTATGGGGAAAACAGAGGGTCATTTCAAAACGGATTTTAGGGCACTTACCCTATTTACATCTGGCTAAGTTTTGGCATGCTTATAGGTAAATGGCTTGGCCGTAGGGCGGATCTGTCGGTTTGACTCAAAGCACTCGACAAGGGCTAAAAAGTGACCGCGAGTGAAATTCTCTTTATATGAGCTCTATTACGAAAAAAAATTTCCTCCGACGACCCCCCTTGAAATTTTGTGAGGTGGTAGGAGAACACCTTGGGGTGTCACAAAAAACTCGCCATGTCCGGGAAAAATCGGGAAACGGGTCAAAACTGACCAGTCGTATTTCCCTATATAATCTTTGTATTTTATGGGAAAAACAGAGGGTCATTTCAACGCAGACTTTAGGGTACTTAAGCTCAGTATATCTGGCTAATTTTTTGCATGCTCCTAGGTCAATGGCTTGACCTTTAGGGAAAACTGTCGGTTACACTCAAAGCCCTCGACGAGGGCTAAAAAGTGACCGCGAGTGAAATTCTCTTTATATGAGCTCTATTACGAAAAAATTTTTCCTCCGACGACCCCCCTTGATATTTTGTGAGGTGGTAGAAGAACACCTAGGGGTGTCACAAAAAACTCAGCATATCTGGGAAAACTTCGTAAAGCGGTCAAAACTGACCAGTTGTATTTCCCTATATAATCTTTGTATTTTATGGGAAAAACAGAGGGTCATTTCAAAACGGATTTTAGGGCACTTACCCTGTTTACATCTGGCTAATTTTTGGCATGTTTATAGGTAAATGGCTTGACCGTAGGGCAGACCTGTCGGTCTTACTCAAAGCCCTCGACGAGGGCTAAAAAGTGACCGCGAGTGAAATTCTCTTTATATGAGCTCTATTACGAAAAAAAATTTCCTCCGACGACCCCCCTTGATATTTTGTGAGGTGGTAGGAGAACACCTTGGGGTGTCACAAAAAACTCGCCATGTCCGGGAAAAATCGGGAAATGGGTCAAAACTGACCAGTCGAATTTCCCTATATAATCTTTGTATTTTATGGGGAAAACAGAGGGTCATTTCAAAACGGATTTTAGGGCACTTACCCTATTTACATCTGGCTAAGTTTTGGCATGCTTATAGGTAAATGGCTTGGCCGTAGGGCGGATCTGTCGGTTTGACTCAAAGCACTCGACAAGGGCTAAAAAGTGACCGCGAGTGAAATTCTCTTTATATGAGCTCTATTACGAAAAAAAATTTCCTCCGACGACCCCCCTTGAAATTTTGTGAGGTGGTAGGAGAACACCTTGGGGTGTCACAAAAAACTCGCCATGTCCGGGAAAAATCGGGAAACGGGTCAAAACTGACCAGTCGTATTTCCCTATATAATCTTTGTATTTTATGGGAAAAACAGAGGGTCATTTCAACGCAGACTTTAGGGTACTTAAGCTCAGTATATCTGGCTAATTTTTTGCATGCTCCTAGGTCAATGGCTTGGCCTTTAGGGAAAACTGTCGGTTACACTCAAAGCCCTCGACGAGGGCTAAAAAGTGACCGCGAGTGAAATTCTCTTTATATGAGCTCTATTACGAAAAAATTTTTCCTCCGACGACCCCCCTTGATATTTTGTGAGGTGGTAGAAGAACACCTAGGGGTGTCACAAAAAACTCAGCATATCTGGGAAAACTTCGTAAAGCGGTCAAAACTGACCAGTTGTATTTCCCTATATAATCTTTGTATTTTATGGGAAAAACAGAGGGTCATTTCAACGCAGACTTTAGGGTACTTAAGCTCAGTATATCTGGCTAATTTTTTGCATGCTATTAGGACAATGGCTTGACCTTTAGGGAAAACTGTCAGTTACACTCAAAGCCCTCGACGAGGGCTAAAAAGTGACCGCGAGTGAAATTCTCTTTATATGAGCTCTATTACGAAAAAAAATTTCCGACGACGACCCCCCTTGATATTTTGTGAGGTGGTAGAAGAACACCTAGGGGTGTCACAAAAAACTCGGCATATCTGGGAAAACTTCGTAAAGCGGTCAAAACTGACCAGTTGTATTTCCCTATATAATCTTTGTATTTTATGGGAAAAACAGAGGGTCATTTCAACGCAGACTTTAGGGTACTTATGCTCAGTATATCTGGCTAATTTTTTGCATGCTCCTAGGACAATGGCTTGACCTTTAGGGAAAACTGTCGGTTACACTCAAAGCCCTCGACGAGGGCTATAAAGTGACCGCGAGTGAAATTCTCTTTATATGAGCTCTATTACGAAAAAAAATTTCCTCCGACGACCCCCCTTGATATTTTGTGAGGTGGTAGAAGAACACCTAGGGGTGTCACAAAAAACTCGGCATATCTGGGAAAACTTCGTAAAGCGGTCAAAACTGACCAGTTGTATTTCCCTATATAATCTTTGTATTTTATGGGAAAAACAGAGGGTCATTTCAACGCAGACTTTAGGGTACTTAAGCTCAGTATATCTGGCTAACTTTTTGCATGCTCCTAGGACAATGGCTTGACCTTTAGGGAAAACTGTCGGTTACACTCAAAGCCCTCGACGAGGGCTAAAAAGTGACCGCGAGTGAAATTCTCTTTATATGAGCTCTATTACGAAAAAAAATTACCTCCGACGACCCCCCTTGATATTTTGTGAGGTGGTAGAAGAACACCTAGGGGTGTCACAAAAAACTCGGCATATCTGGGAAAACTTCGTAAAGCGGTCAAAACTGACCAGTTGTATTTCCCTATATAATCTTTGTATTTTATGGGAAAAACAGAGGGTCATTTCAACGCAGACTTTAGGGTACTTAAGCTAAGTATATCTGGCTAATTTTTTGCATGCTCCTAGGTCAATGGCTTGACCTTTAGGGAAAACTGTCGGTTACACTCAAAGCCCTCGACGAGGGCTAAAAAGTGACCGCGAGTGAAATTCTCTTTATATGAGCTCTATTACGAAAAAAAATTTCCTCCGACGACCCCCCTTGATATTTTGTGAGGTGGTAGAAGAACACCTAGGGGTGTCACAAAAAACTCGGCATATCTGGGAAAACTTCGTAAAGCGGTCAAAACTGACCAGTTGTATTTCCCTATATAATCTTTGTATTTTATGGGAAAAACAGAGGGTCATTTCAACGCAGACTTTAGGGTACTTAAGCTCAGTATATCTGGCTAATTTTTTGCATGCTCCTAGGTCAATGGCTTGATCTTTAGGGAAAACTGTCGGTTACCCTCAAAGCCCTCGACGAGGGCTAAAAAGTGACCGCGAGTGAAATTCTCTTTATATGAGCTCTATTACGAAAAAAAATTTCCTCCGACGACCCCCCTTGAAATTTTGTGAGGTGGTAGGAGAACGCCTTGGGGTGTCACAAAAAACTCGCCATGTCCGGGAAAATTCGGTAAATGGGTCAAAACTGACCAGTCGTATTTCCCTATATAATCTTTGTATTTTATGGGAAAAACAGGGTAATTTCAACACAATTTTTAGGTTACTTAACCTCTGTACATCATGCTAATGTTTTGCATACACTTTTATTGATGACTAGGCCGTATGGAAAAACTGTTGGTCAGACTCAAAGCCCTCGACCAGGGCTAAAAGATGACCGCGAGTGACATTCTCCTTATTTGAGATATATATAAATAAATTGACGAACGATCCCCTTAATATTATTTGAGGTCGTAGACCGACCCTGGAGGGTAACAAAAAAACCGTTATTCCCGTCGGGAAAAGCCATTGTAGTCGTTAAATATGTTCATATATTGTATTTTCTAATATAAGCATAGCAACTGTTTGTTTAAAAAAAAAGTAAACAAGGACATTTTCAAGGGAGGTAACCTTTTTAAATAATTTTTTTTTTCAAATAATTGTATACTATTTTAAACAGAAACAGAAAATGACAAAGTATAGCATTTGTTTTAGTAAAAATTTAAGCTGTTAATTCAACTAAGTATCATAATTAAATAAAAAAAATAATTTAAAAAGTCAACGTAATATAAATTATGAGATATACTGTTCATGGAACCTCTGTAGTTCTAATTCCATTTTAGTCATACATTGCGTACTTTCAGTTATTTTCTCCGGAAACAAATCGTAAACAACATACAACATCTTCTCTAAAATTAGCATTACTGTTTAAAATGTAAGCACTCCACACCTCATCCATCAATAAATAATTAGTATTCAAATTATCTAATGTTTTTGAAAACCTAAGCGAAGCTAGGCAGTATGCCTAGTCTATATATATAAAGCAAAGTGGTCAAGTGCCCGATAGGGCACTTCCCGGCGCCGCAGGCGCGTCAAATTTGGCACGATGGTGCCTTCGGGCGATAGAACACGAAGGCCGGTGACGGTTGGCCGAAAAGTCTACGGAGAAGGGGTCAAAACTGACCTCGACTGACCGGCGCCTTATATGGGCTATATTACGAAAAAAATTTTCCTCCGACGACCCCCCTTGATATTTTGTGAGGTGGTAGGAGAACGCCTTGGGGTGTCACAAAAAACTCGCCATGTCCGGGAAAAATCGGGAAATGGGTCAAAACTGACCAGTCGTATTTCCCTATATAATCTTTGTATTTTATGGGGAAAACAGAGGGTCATTTCAAAACGGATTTTAGGGCACTTACCCTATTTACATCTGGCTAAGTTTTGGCATGCTTATAGGTAAATGGCTTGGTCGTAGGGCGGACCTGTCTATTTGACTCAAAGCACTCGACGAGGGCTAAAAAGTGACCGCGAGTGAAATTCTCTTTATATGAGCTCTATTACGAAAAAAAATTTCCTCCGACGACCCCCCTTGAAATTTTGTGAGGTGGTAGGAGAACACCTTGGGGTGTCACAAAAAACTCGCCATGTCCGGGAAAAATCGGGAAATGGGTCAAAACTGACCAGTCGTATTTCCCTATATAATCTTTGTATTTTATGGGAAAAACAGAGGGTCATTTCAAAACGGATTTTAGGGCACTTACCCTGTTTACATCTGGCTAATTTTTGGCATGTTTATAGGTAAATGGCTTGACCGTAGGGCAGACCTGTCGGTCTTACTCAAAGCCCTCGACGAGGGCTAAAAAGTGACCGCGAGTGAAATTCTCTTTATATGAGCTCTATTACGAAAAAAAATTTCCTCCGACGACCCCCCTTGATATTTTGTGAGATGGTAGGAGAACGCCTTAGGGTGTCACAAAAAACTCGGCATATCTGGGAAAACTACGTAAAGGGGTCAAAACTGACCAGTTGTATTTCCCTATATAATCTTTGTATTTTATGGGAAAAACAGAGGGTCATTTCAACGCGGATTTTAGGGTACTTAAGCTCAGTATATCTGGCTAATTTTTTGCATACTCTTAGGTTAATGGCTTGAACTTTAGGGAAAACTGTCGGTTTGACTCAAAGCCCTCGACGAGGGCTAAAAAGTGACCGCGAGTGAAATTCTCTTTATATGAGCTGTATTACGAAAAAATTTTTCCTCCGACGACCCCCCTTGATATTTTGTGAGGTGGTAGAAGAACACCTAGGGGTTTCATAAAAAACTCGGCATATCTGGGAAAACTTCGTAAAGCGGTCAAAACTGACCAGTTGTTTTTCCCTATATAATCTTTGTATTTTATGGGAAAAACAGAGGGTCATTTCAACGCAGACTTTAGGGTACTTAAGCTCAGTATATCTGGCTAATTTTTTGCATGCTCCTAGGTCAATGGCTTGACCTTTAGGGAAAACTGTCGGTTACACTCAAAGCCCTCGACGAGGGCTAAAAAGTGACCGCGAGTGAAATTCTCTTTATATGAGCTCTATTACGAAAAATTTTTTCCTCCGACGACCCCCCTTGATATTTTGTGAGGTGGTAGGAGAACGCCTTGGGGTGTCACAAAAAACTCGGCATATCTGGGAAAACTTCGTAAATGGGTCAAAACTGACCAGTCTTATTTCCCTATATAATCGTTGTATTTTATGTGAAAAACATAGGGTCATTTCAACGCAGACTTTAGGGTACTTAAACTCAGTATATCTGGCTAATTGTTTGCATACTCTTAGGTAAATGGCTTGACCTTTAGGGAAAACTGTCGGTTTCACTCAAAGCCCTCGACGAGGGCTAAAAAGTGACCGCGAGTGAAATTCTCTTTATATGAGCTCTATTACGAAAAAAATTTTCCTCCGACGACCCCCCTTGATATTTTGTGAGGTGGTAGGAGAACGCCTTGGGGTGTCACAAAAAACTCGGCATATCTGGGAAAACTTCGTAAATGGGTCAAAACTGACCAGTCTTATTTCCCTATATAATCTTTGTATTTTATGGGGAAAATATAGGGTCATTTCAACGCAGACTTTAGGGTACTTAAACTCAGTATATCTGGCTAACCTTTTGCATACTCTTAGGTAAATGGCTTGACCTTTAGGGAAAACTGTCGGTTTCACTCAAAGCCCTCGACGAGGGCTAAAAAGTGACCGCGAGTGAAATTCTCTTTATATGAGCTCTATTACGAAAAAAAATTTCCTCCGACGACCCCCCTGGATATTTTGTGAGGTGGTAGGAGAACGCCTTGGGGTGTCACAAAAAACTCGGCATATCTGGGAAAACTTCGTAAAGGGGTCAAAACTGACCAGTCGTATTTCCCTATATAATCTTTGTATTTTATGGGTAAAACAGGGTAATTTCAACACAATTTTTACGTTACTTAACCTCTGTGCATCATGCTAATGTTTTGCATACACTTCTATAGATGACTAGGCCGTATGGAAAAACTGTTGGTCAGACTCAAAGCCCTCGACCAGTGCTAAAAGATGACCGCGAGTGAAATTCTCCTTATATGAGATATATATAAATAAATTGATCCCCTTAATATTATTTGAGGTCGTAGACCGACCCTGGAGGGTAACAAAAAACTTTATTCCCGTCGGAAAAAGCCATTGTAGACGTTAAATATGTTTATATATCGTATTTTCTTATATAAGCATAGTAACTGTTTTAAAAAAAAAGTAAACAGAGACATAGTCATTCGGTTAATTTTCAAGGGAGGTAACCTTTTTAAATAATTATTTTTCAAATAATTGTATACTATTTTAAACAGAAACAGAAAACGACAAAGTGTAGCATTTGTTTAAGAAAAAAATACGTTGTTAATTAAGCTACGTATCATACTTAAATAAACAATTAATTTTAAAAGTCAATGTAATATAAATTGTGAGATATACTGTTCATGGAACCTCTGTAGTTCTATTTCCATTTTAGTTATAAATTGCGTACTTTCGAATGCTTTCTTTGAAAGCGGATATTAAACAACATACAACATCTTCTCTAAAATTAGCATTACTGTTTAGATTTAAGAACTCCACGCCTCATCCATCACCAAATAATTAGTATTCAAATTATCAAATGTTTTTGAAAACCTAAGCGAAGCTAGGCAGAATGCCTAGTCTAATATATAAAGCTCAGTTCTGTAACGTGTGGCAAAAAAAAAGTTTGTCGTTGACAGTTCTATGGATTTAAGTGTTAGATTTTTTATCGTGCTCATAGTCTAAATTTACGAGTCAAAAAATTACTATTGAAAGTTTTTAAAACAATTTTCATTCTATTTACTTAGAAAAATTATTTTCAATTATGAACACGACATAAAATTTTTAAAAAGTGTATCGACGTTTATAAAATTTCTAAAATTGTGTCGGAAATGTATTGACTGCACAGTTACTTCCCTTTAATAAAAAAAATTCTTAAGAAGAAAGAATTTACATTTTATTACTTTGTTTTTGGTGTTAAGAAAAAAAAATAATTACATAATTAGCGGGGATTGATTAAGTGCAATGTCGTTAGGTATTTTTAACACTGCCTTTTATTTATTCTATACACTGAACATACTGTTCAATATTTTTTTTTTAAATCAATAGCATTTAATAAGCCAGGTCCTACAAATCCTATATGTTTATTTCTTTCCATTTACGGATAAGCTTGGAGTATTATCATTTTTGTTCACTAAATTGAAACAGGCGCGTCCGCTGGCGCCCTTGCACGGTTCGATTTGGCACCCTGGGCTATCATGTGAGCGCTATGCTGCATAATTTTGTTTTGAACAGTGCGATAGACTATGGATAAGAAAGGTTACTATAGTCTTTAAGTGAATCAAATCCGGGCGTCCTCCGGCTTCCCGACAGGGTGCTATTTGGCGCCCCGGGCCTTCCGGTGTACGCTATGGTATCTACGTTCGCGTGAGTTCAAAAGACTATGAATAAGTTATGTACTATAGTCGTTTACTAAGTTCAATCAGGCGGTGACGTCATGGTGCGTCCACTGGCGCCCAGACAGGGTGCTATTTGGGGTCCCGGGCCTCCCGTGTTCGGTTTCGCGCCTACGTTCATTAAAGTGAGTGCAAAAGACTATGAATAAGTTGGGGTACTATAGTCGTTTATTAAGCTGAAACAGGCGATTCCGCCCCGGGCTAGACTCTGAGCACTGTGCGTTTATGTTCGCGTTAGTGTTTTCTTTGTGTTTAGGTAGGGTTTGCGTTAGTGGTTGCGTTTTGATTTGGTTCGTTTTTGTTCTTTCTTTTTTCGTTTTCGTTTGTGTTTTATTTTCTTTGCGTTTGTGTTTGTATTTGTGTTTGTGGTTGGTTTTGCGTTTGTATTTGGTTTGTTTTCGTTTGTTTTTTCGTTTGTGTTTTTTTCTTTGGGTTTGTGGTTGGTTTTGCATTTGGATTTGGTTTGTTTTCGTTTGCTTTTTCGTTTGTTTTTTTCTTTGTGTTCGTATTGGTGTTTGTGGTTGTGGTTGGGTTAGTTGTTAGGTTTTTGTTTTCGTTTGTATTTGTAATTGTGTTAGCGTTATGTTTGCGTTTTGTTGTTTTGGTTTTGGTTTGGGTGTGCAATGCCGGGTTTATGATGATTACTAAACACACAGGTAATGGTCTTTAACAGAAAGGTTTTTCACAGAAGCCAGAGCAGGGCCTGGCCGGGACGGCTAGTCTAATATATAACGCTCAGTTCTGTAACGTGTGGCAAAAAAAAAGTTTGTCGTTGACAGTTCTACGGATTTAAGTGTTAGATTTTTTATCGTGCTCAAAGTCTAAATGTACGAGTCGAAAAATTACCATTGAAAGTTTTTAAAAACAATTTTCATTCTATTTACTTAGAAGAATAATTTTCAATTATGAACGCGACATAAAATTTTTAAAAAGTGTATCGACGTTTATAAAATTTCTAAAATTGTTTCGGAAATGTATTGACTGCACAGTTACTTCCCTTTAATGAAAAAAAAATTCTTAAGAAGAGAGAATTAACATTTTATTACTTTGTTTTTGGTGTTAAGAAAAAAAAAATAATTACACAATTAGCGGGGATTGATTAAGTGCAATGTCGTTAGGTATTTTTAACACTGCCTTTTATTTATTCTATACACTGAACATACTGTTCAATAATTTTTTTTTTAAATCAATAACATTTAATAAGCCAGGTCCTACAAATCATATACGTTTATTTCTTTCCATTTACGGATAAGCTTGAAGTATTATCATTTTTGTTCACTAAATTGAAACAGGCGCGTCCGCCGGCGCCCTTGCACGGTTCGATTTGGCACCCTGGGCTATCATGTGAGCGCTATGCTGCATAATTTTGTTTTAAACAGTGCGATAGACTATAAATAAGAAAGGTTACTATAGTCTTTAAGTGAATCAAATCCGGGCGTCCTCCGGCACCCCGACAGGGTGCTATTTGGCGCCCCGGGCCTTCCGGTGTACACTATGGTATCTACGTTCGCGTGAGTTCAAAAGACTATGAATAAGTTATGCACTATAGGCGTTTACTAAGTTCAATCAGGCGGTGACGTCATGGTGCGTCCTCTGGCGCCCAGACAGGGTGCTTTTTGGGGTCCCGGGCCTCCCGTGTTCGGTTTCGCGCCTACGTTCATTAAAGTGAGTGCAAAAGACTATGAATAAGTTGGGGTACTATAGTCGTTTATTAAGTTGAAGTAGGCGATTCAGCCCCGTGAGCACTTTTCGTTTATATTCGCGTTAGTGTTTTCTTTGTGTTTAGGTTGGGTTTGCGTTAGTGGTTGCGTTTTGATTTGGTTCGTTTTTGTTCTTTCTTTTTTCGTTTTCGTTTGTGTTTTATTTTCATTGGGTTTGTGTTTGTATTTGTGTTTGAGGTTGGTTTTGCGTTTGGATTTGGTTTGTTTTCGTTTGTTTTTTCTTTTGTGTTTTTTTCTTTGAGTTTGTGGTTGGTTTTGCGTTTGGATTTGGTTTGTTTTCGTTTGCTTTTTCGTTTGTGTTTTTTTCTTTGGGTTTGTGTTTGTGTTTGTGGTTGGTTTTGTGTTTGGATTTGGTTTGTTTTCGTTTGCTTTTTTCTTTGTGTTCGTATTGGTGTTTGTGGTTGTGGTTGGTTTGTTGTAAGTTTTTGTTTTCGTTTGTATTTGTAATTGTGTTAGCGTTATGTTTGCGTTTTGTTGTTTTGGTTTTGGTTGGTTGTGGTTTGGTTGGGCAATGCCGGGTTTATGATGATTACTAAACACACAGGTAATGGTCTTTAACAGAAAGGTTTTTCACAAAAGCCAGATCAGGGCCTGGCCGGGACGGCTAGTAGTCGTCTAAAAAGTAGCACCGAAGAAGCTAACATAAGGTTATATAGATATATACAACAATAGTCCGCGCTATAATTGTGACATCCACAAGTTCAAACGTTGTTACATTACAGAACTTTGGCTTAAGTGTATTTTTTTTTTCAAAATATAGACATAAAACCAGGATATATCACAAACGTTCTTCTGTCACTGGCAAATATTTTGTCTCTATCAACGCGAGGTCACTATAGGGTTTTTGTTACGCTGTCGTTGTCTTGTAAAACGCGTGTTGGAATATTTTACCGCCCAACTCCACCCCACCCTTCTTTGTCCCTACAGTCTTACATCGTCACAAAAAGCCAGACACCCACATCTAAAAAGATGGGGTGGGGCGGGGGCATGTTACCTGATTCTATCGACTACAGGTAACAGGGACTTGTGTGTAGCCTCTGACCTGTATTTATAATACTTATATATGAAATTTCATCAACCTAGCTGTACCGGTACTCAAGCTATTGTGTTTACAGACACACACACACAGACACATATACACACACATACGCACACAGACATACGGACAAGATTGCAAAACTATGTTTTTCCGACTCAGTGAGCTGTGAAACGTCGAGATTTGCAAAAATATCGATTTTTTTGCACGATTACAAGATTTTCTCTGCACTTCGTATATACGAGAAAGTAAAAAACAGAAATATTTAGCGACTTTTAAAAATTGTGTTTGATTATTAGCGTCACAAGGGCGGGTGTTACTTGTGCGGGTGTTATTTTATTTGGGTGTCACCCCTCTCTCCCTAATCTTTTATTATTTTTGCTGGATAAAACATAGTTTTGACAGTTAATTTTACAATGTTTCGTCATTGTGTCACGCCTAAATGTTGTCATGAGATGCGAACTGCACCCCCCGCCTTGTGACGCTACTGCGCTTGGTTACTTAAAGTTTACTGGCTTACAGTTAATTTGTTTTGTGCTTTAAATAAAACTACCGGTAGAAGGTCGATATAAAAACGTATTATAACTACACAATCAGGACGTGTAAAATACAAAAATATGTATATTATTTATATTATCCCCCCCACCCCCCATCCGTCGCAGCAGCTGATTTCTTTGCTGCCCCAATTTAATCCGTTGTAGTCTAACGTGTGACGAAGAGCCCACTTATAATTCTTACATAGGGGCCCGAAAATCCTAGCTACGCCACTGCGTGAACGCAGCTCACTTGTTATAAAAGATCATATAAAAGGTTATGTAAATTCATACATTTAATTTTGTCCTTAGTTTTACCTTTTTTTTTATTTCTTTAACAATGTTAAATGTAGGTAGAAGTCTTGAAATAAATAAATACATAAATAATGTAACGCACAGTGTGGTCCAATTACCTACAGACAATCAGCTCTAAGTTAATGTACCGATCTGATGATGACCCAAGTGATACAAACCAATTTACTTAGAGTTAGAAATAAAGAATATTAAAAGCAGTCATCAGAATCTGCTACATTCATATGTAGTTAGAAAACAAACTTGCCAACACTTATCATTAACACTGAATTGGTTCAACCAATGCATCCAATAAGATTTTAACACATCTCAATAGGAAATCTCAATAGCACAACTCAGTCTTACAGTAACAACAGGGGACGCAATCACACCACAACCAGATACATCACGCTTCAAATGGAACATTAGAATAACAACTACAGCTGTTACAGCGACCACCAACACATTATAGCAAGCCCTCTCGATTCTTAAGGACACAAAGCCAAAGACGATTAAAGAGATAGACAAAAGCAACACAAAAGAAGAAAGACGACAGCACGGCCACACAACATACTATAAAAACAAAATTGTCAAAACAGTAGTAGACACTACTCCAACAACTACACCATCGACACCAACTAAAACATAACCTCTACATTATCTACATCATTATATCAGACCAAGCATTCGTTTTCGTTGACGACATAATAAAAACATCAACATATAGAGAAATATGTCCAAATTTGTTTGTCTTTCACTCACATTCATTTATTTGATTTTATTTATTGCATGTGTTTTAAAATGCAACGGATAGCTTAAATATAACGATTACGTTGTATGAATACTTTAGTTTGATGAAATAAAAGGAAAAAAAATGTTTAATATTGCTGGGCTTAACATCTATATTGAAATAGTTAGCCACTGCATTGACAGTCCCAACATTCACCATTCAACTAACACATCAAAACATAGAAAAAAAATTAAACACAGCATGAAAACATGAAAATAAAAATTAGAATAATTGGGAATTTATCTTGGGTGATGTTTCCTTATAATTGATACATTTTAATTTTTTCTTCGTTCAATCAATAGGCACTCACAACGTGTTATATTTGACCAGAGGCGTAGCGATGGGGGGGGGGGGGGGGGGGGGCAGGGGGGTACATATGTCCCTGGGCGCCGACCTTAGGGGGCGCCAACATGGATTGTAAAAACCAATAAAATGTCATTTTAGCTGCATTTTTGCAATATAAATAGTTTAAGGGAGGGGGGGGGGGGGGTCAAATCGTATGATTGAGGGGGGGGGGGTGCAAATCGAAAGTTTGAGGGGGGGGTTGCAAATTGAAAATTTTGAGCGCCAAATTGAATGTTTGTCCCCGGGCGCCGGTAAGGGTCGCTACGTCTCTGTATTTGACCAGAAAAAAAAAAATAAGTACGCTTCTTTAAATACTAGACCAACCGATTGTTAAGGTGTAAGCTTCCAAAACAAAATTAGTTTTATGCAAAATCGATCCATTGCATTTCATAACTTTAAAACCACTACGGAAAAAAAAACAAGCAAGTCCAATCATAGTTGTAGGAATACACTCTTATGGGGCATCTAACGTCTTGCCTATCAAAAACAGTTTCACGTGTATTCCAACTGTTTCAATCATTTGCGTCGATAGGTTGGGTGTCACCCGGTGTGGCACCTCATGGTGTCAGCCCCCCCCCCCCCCCTTATTTTGAATATATTGCCCCCCCCCCCCCCCCCCCCCCGGTACAATTTTAAAGTGCTCACATCTAATACTAATAATGTTTTTATCTATAGTCGGCATGTTAATACAGCTGGGTGTAGCGTTGTTTTCTCTATAGTTTGAATGTTAACGTCATGGTGTAACCCTCCCCTCCCTCGTCAGGATCGTAATTATGTACTTAAACTTTTAACTTAATTTTTTAAATCTAATGAACCATTCATTGAACTCGAAAAATATATATTCTTTCTACATCTTGCAATTTTTTTTTCTTGGTGTCCCCCCCCCCCTCCTTTAATGTTGTCACCCGGTGGGGTTCACCCCCCCCCCCCCCGCCGCCCTCGTTTACGACGGCACTGGTTTCAATATAATAACATGTGTATAATGTGCGCACTTCCCCTAGAGTTCTAATGTTAGAAACAGGTCAAATTAAAATACCAATATGGTGTATTTGAGTAAAGTTAACTAAGTATCTAACTTAAAATAAATTCATGATTTATGTAGCTAGAGTCATGTGACTATGATGTTGAATTATACTCATTTAATGTAATTGCCTAAATTGTTAATAAATATATGTATTTTACCTCGAAATATTTTAATGTTGGCTTCTTCCGACGTTTAGTTTCTAGAAGGAAGGGAAATAACTTACACGTTTTATTTTAAAGCAATTAAAATTTCAAGAATTGTATTTGCCACAAAATAATAATTAGTATTTATTTTGGATTTTAAATGAAAAAATAGTGGTAATTGTTTTTCTTACATAAAAAAAATATCTATAAATTAGATTATAATTGTAAATTATTAAGCTTTCAAAGATATAATACATTAGTCCGTTTAAATTTTGTTTTTTATATGTATCGAAAATTTTTCTGACTTACATTTGTTCCAGTGTTACTGCTAAGTTGTCTGAAATTTAATATACTTGATTTAATAATTAAAAGAAGAACTGTATAACTAAAATTTAAAGAAATATATATATATATATATATATATATATATATATATATATATATATATATATATGTATATATATATATATACATATATACATATATACATATATACATATATATATATATACATATATACATATATACATATATATACATATATATATATATATATATATATATATATATATATATATATATATATATATATATATATATTCTCTAAAAGCAATAATAATCCATGCATTAGATGTGTTTCTTTCAATGTGTACTATTCTAATAAGAGAGCTTATATGTAGAGCTACTTTAGTGTAAAAGTTTAATGTAAGTAATTGTCCAAACATTTGCAGGATCTTCAGCTTTAACCCCAGCTACCTAGAACTACACGTATACATTTGTCCCGACACATTTTCAAAACTAAAAGCCACGCCAACAATATAAGTTTTAGAGTCTCAACGGCCATATACTTAGACAACTTATCAGCAACCAACGCGGCCATATAATAAGACAACTTATAAGAAACCAAGGCGGCCATATAATAAGACAACTTATCAGCAACCAATAAGTTTTCCTTCTAAACTATTACACAGCTAACACCTGGTACTTCTCAATGGATATTATTGACGCCAATACAATATACAACACACACAATAATGATATTTTTATATATTTGATGTCAGAATGGAAATATAAATCCATATGACACTATATAGATTTAATGTGTTTGTCTTTATATTTCACAAAACTGGAGATCAGAAAATGTGCAATGTGAGTGGAAGTTAAAAATACTCAAAGATGTAGAAAACAAATTATAATGTTTAATGACCCTCCAGTACATGTAAGCATATGCACGTAGCAGATTCTAATGAATACTACTAGTCTCTATCTCTGTTTGTGTTTTTAGCTTGTTAATTAATGTACAGTATGATTGATATTTGATGTATAGAAACCTAGCATTTTTTAACATTATTGTTAATTTATATTTTCATTTGTTGAAAAATACATTTTTCTTTTTACTTCCATCTAATTTTAGCCTACATGTCAGGAGCACATGACATAGCACATCAAATGGTGGTTTTAGACTGCATATACGTCAGTACCATTAGAAATGCAGCAATCTTTATTTTTTCGTTGAACATTTTTTCAATTAACTTTTTGTTCCCGAACATTTTAATGAACGATATAAATGATAATACATTTATTAACTCAAGTGTTCGCAGGTTCTTACTAGGATGTTCATGCACTTCCGGTGTATGTCCATTGTCATATTTAGCCCTGGGTTAAAATTGTATTCGATTTTTTGTTATATTTGAGAACACTTTGAGCTTCTCTGGCCAACCAACAGTAAACTGTTTTGGATGAGAGACTTTTTGTCAACCAACAGTAAACTGTTTTGGATGAGAGACTTTTTGTCAACCAACAGTAAACTGTTTTGGATGAGAAACTTTTTGTCAACCAACAGTAAACTGTTTTGGATGAGAAACTTTTTGTCAACCAACAGTAAACTGTTTTGGATGAGAAACTTTTTGTCAACCAACAGTAAACTGTTTTGGATGAGAGACTTTTTGTCAACCAACAGTAAACTGTTTTGGATGAGAAACTTTTTGTCAACCAACAGTAAACTGTTTTGGATGAGAAACTTTGTGTCAACCAACAGTAAACTGTTTTGGATGAGAAACTTTTTGTCAACCAACAGTAAACTGTTTTGGATGAGAGACTTTTTGTCAACCAACAGTAAACTGTTTTGGATGACAGATTTTTTTGTCAACCAACAGTTAACTGTTTTGGATGAGAGACTTTTTGTCAACCAACAGTAAACTGTTTTGGATGAGAGACTTTTTGTCAACCAACAGTAAACTGTTTTGGATGACAGATTTTTTTGTCAACCAACAGTTAACTGTTTTGGATGAGAGACTTTTGTCTACTAACAGTAAACTGTTTTGGATGAGAGACTTTTTGTCTACCAACAGTAAACTGTCGTAGATGAGAAACTGTTTGTCACCCAGCCGTCTCAGAGAAGCCCCTCACTATCAGCAACAGGTGGAATTAATCTTTGTTTCTGCTGGTAGTTTTATGTCTATCCTAATTAAATTGTACATTTTTAGTATAACTATTTATAACTGTTGTTAGTGTATGAAAATAAATGAGGGATTTTTTATTACATCGCGTGGGTAGGTAAAGACTGTTGTGGATGTGTTTACAACACTGTGTGGATGTGTTAAGGTCACTGTGTGGGTGTGTTAAGATCACTGTGTGGATGTGTTAAGATCACTGTGTGGGTGTGTTAAGGTCACTGTGTGGATGTGTTAAGGTCACTGTGTGGATGTGTTTACAACACTGTGTGGATGTGTTAAGGTCACTGTGTGGATGTGTTAAGATCACTGTGTGGATGTGTTAAGGTCACTGTGTGGGTGTGTTAAGGTCACTGTGTGGGTGTGTTAAGATCAATGTGTGGATGTGTTAAGATCATTGAGTGGATGTGTTAAGATCACTGTGTGGATGTGTTAAGATCACTGTGTGGTTGTGTTAAGATCACTGTGTGGATGTGTTAAGATCATTGTGTGGATGTGTTAAGATCACTGTGTGGGTGTGTTAAGATCACTGTGTGGATGTGTTAAGATCACTGTGTGGATGTGTTAAGATCACTGTGTGAATGTGTTAAGATCACTGTGTGGTTGTGTTAAGATCACTGTGTGGGTGTGTTAAGATCACTGTGTGAATGTGTTAAGATCACTGTGTGAATGTGTTAAGATCACTGTGTGGGTGTGTTAAGATCACTGTGTGGATGTGTTAAGATCACTGTGTGAATGTGTTAAGATCACTGTGTGGTTGTGTTAAGATCACTGTGTGGGTGTGTTAAGATCACTGTGTGGATGTGTTAAGATCACTGTGTGAATGTGTTAAGATCACTGTGTTGATGTGTTAAGATCACTTTGTGTGGATGTGTTACGACTGTGTGGATGTGTTAAGAACACTGTGTGGATGTGGTAAGATCTCTGTCTGGATGTGTTAAGAATACTGTGTGTAATGTGTAAAGATCACTGTGTGGATGTGTTAAGATCACTGTGTGGATGTGTTAAGATCACTGTGTGGATGTGTTAAGATCAATGTGTGGATGTGTTAAGATCAAAGTGTGTATGTGTTAAGATCACTGTGTGGATGTGTTAAGATCAATGTGTGGATGTGTTAAGATCACTGTGTGGATGTGTTAAGATCACTGTGTGGATGTGTTAAGATCACTATGGGTGTGAAAAAAATGTGTGTTTGTGTAAAACAATTGCGGTATGAATCAAGTACATTGTGTAGAGCATTGTGTGGGTATGTGGAGAACAGTGTGGGATGTAGAAAGAAGTATGTGTTAGCACTTGAAGAACAATGTGTAGGTGTGAAGAACTCCTTGAGGTGAACATAGAGCTTTTCAGATGATCAACCATGATCTAGAACGAATCGATCACGCCCACCCGCACATATCTATAATTATAATTCTCTTCTGGGATCAGTTAGAAAACAAGCTGCAAGCGCGCCTTTGCACTCCCCTCACTTCCTCTCTATCACTACCACCCCCACCCCACCCCCACATGATCTGGTGAGCGGTGTTCACTCTGTTTACATTTTACAATCACAAAGACGGGTTTGGTGACGGCTATTAGGGGCAGATCATTTAGTTTGAAACGATTTTAAACTTAGAGGAGGTAACTAAGAGGAGGCTGCTTTCTGAAAAGTAGAAAAAAAAACAACTAAATAGCGGCGTATGATACGCAGCGGGTCGGCTCGTATATATATAATTCTCTTCTGGGAGACGCTAGAAAACAAGCTGTAAACGCGCTCCCTACCACCCCACCCCTACATGGTCATAGTTAGCTGTGTTTACTCTAAATGTTTACAAACAGATCCGGGTTTAGTGACGACTATTACGGGCAGATAATTAGTTTGAAACGATTTTAAACGTAGGGGGGAGGGGAGGAATGGGGGGGTTTATGGTCCTTAACAAGCTACTTATAGTGTTTTAAAGAAATATTTTCAGTGGCAGCGTTGGTACTGTCGAATTTACAAATTATGAAATACTGAATAGTAGAAAAAACAACAACTAAATAGCGGCGTATGTTATGCCGCGGGCCGGCTCGTATAACTATATTATAGAGATTGTATCATGTTTTAATTAACCATGGGCTAGAACAAATCGATCACGCCCACCCGGACTGATTACCATAAATAAAGATCATTTTTTAGCAACGCTGTATTCATGTTTAAATGTTACTGGTCAAAAACGTATATCTTTTTCTGCCAACGTCATGCCCCTTTAAAATTGTTATGGCTCAATGCAGATTTCAGTTATCTCTACCAACCATCGAAAACATTGTATGTGTCGGCAACAGGTGTAACCGGCAGGAAGCCTTTACACCAGACTTCTCGCTCTACGGCTCACAAGAATAATGTTCCCGATAATTAGGCTCGCGAGAACACCACACACGACTGTACAGCTTCAGACTGTTTTACCGTTTGTGCGTGCGTGTGTGAGTGTATTGTGTATGTGTGTGTGTGTCTGTGTGTGTGTATGTATGTCTGTATGTGTGTGTGTGGGTGTGTGTGTGTCTGTGTGTGTGTGTCTGTGTCTGTGTGTGTGAGAGAGAGAAAAATGTATGTGCTGACACCAGCTAAACATTAATTGTTTGCCCGACTGTACAGCCTGGCTTTAGTTATCTCCCCTTATATCGATATTCTAGCATAAGTTTTTGTATTGCTTTGCCTGGCATGATTTGTGATATCGATGGGTTATTTTTTTTTATATTTATATGAAAAGTTGTGTCTGATATTTTGTCTCTTTAGGCAGAATACGAAGCTGAGACAAATAATAATGTTTTAAAAAATAAATTAAAAAGTTTATGAGCTGCCATCTGCTTTATTCCTTTTTGAAAGTAATTTATCAGGCAAAACACTTTACTTTTTTACTGCCATTGTTAGCTTTTAAAAAACAGATTCCTAACACTTACTCGCTATATTCGCTATATTTTTGGTTTGGGTGACAGGACACATAAATTCAGACTAAATATCCCAGACTGAATATCTCACAAACAAATGATCTCTTGAAAATGATTTCAGGACAAATGATTCCATTGTATATAAAACCTAACACATTGTACATTAGACCATGTATAATTATTACATCTGATATTAAGCATTATATGTTCTCTACAGCATGAATAAGATCTTGCCAAGAACATTCCTTCCCATGGGACAAGCGATCTGCTGTAATCTCCACTCCAGGCTTTAAGTACATGACCTGATTTTGTTTATTGTCCTTGTCACAGTATAATTCTAGTTTATTCAATGATTTGCTAGAACAAAACAACACGCCCGTATAGTTTTCTTTAGCCTCCACTGTGTCTATGGGGAGTCTGTGAGAGTTGAGAAACATCAGATCGTTGGTCGTTTTTTTAGGCTGAAATAAAAGTTTTAACGGCTAAAACTATGTCAGACTTTTATTTTGTGATCTTATCCGGGCTCTACATTCATTAATGTCTCAAAAATAGCTTTTCGAAAATTATAAAGGATTTTAAAATACATTCTAAATCAGTCAGCAGCATAAAATGGAACTTTCAAAATTGCCTTTAAAAATATAGTTCTATTAACTGACGTTAATTTATTGTATTCTCTGCCTTAAGTCACACACGTTAAAATATAACTCCATCGTGTTTAGCCATCTATTAAACTAAATTTACTTGCATTACTTTTCTCAAATGTTAACTAAATTACTCTGATTACATTTTTTCTTTATCTATGTCTCTCTAGCTTAACAAAATCTACAACCGTGTGGTCAATTTAATATCAATTTGCACCCACGACTTTTTCAACTGAATTATTCTTCATGTATTGATATGTTTCCCTAGAGCTAGTTGATTACTACTTTGGGAAGAACAGTGAGGGTAGGGGTTGTGAATTGGATGTTGTAAAAAGTAAAAATGGTTTTGAGCTCCTTCTGTTTTAGTCGATTGTACACAAGCCCCCACTATTAAATTATCTGCCCCTAGACCCTAGGCTTCTGATTTAGTCGATTGTACACAAGCCCCCACTATTAAATTATCTGCCCCTAGACCCTAGACCCAGCTATTAAATTATCTGCCCCTAGACCCTAGACTCCTGATTTAGTCGATTGTACACAAGCCTCCACAATTAAATTATCTGCCCCTAGACCCTAGACTCAGCTATTAAATTATCTGCCCCTAGACCTTAGACCCAGATCTCCCTATTCACCGACAGTGCTAAAAATAATTTTGAAAGAACGAAATATAACACCAGCATACATTAAATATTAAATATGAAAATTTAGACATCAGACAAGATGGTTCGTTGATAAAAATAGAAGATGCTCTCAAGCAAAACGATTTTGATGCTGGCACTGTGTTCCACTATGTTAGTGTGAATAATTTCGTCATTTTATTCTAAAGAGTCTCAAATATACGTAACATTTGGCGCAAATAAAATGCTAGAAATCTAACGTATGTTAACCTGTCTCTACGTTGAGAACCTTTAAATCGTTAAAAATGAATATTATAATTGAGCTTACAACAGCTGGAGTAAATGTATATAAACCAAGTAAATTTAGACAACACTACATCTCAAAGTTGTGTGCTTACCATCACATTGCCGCTGACATCAAATCCTTTAGGGTAAGCTGTATATTGTGCAATGTGCAATACATTCCGTTAATCACCTTGCGTAGCTTATATAATATATAGCATAACTAATATGTATATATAGGTTAAGTTTAAACTTATAAAACAATGTTTTACTTTCTATGTAGCTGATCATTATGAAGCTTCTGACCCTACTCATTTTGAGCGTTTGGCTATTCTGTGCCATCACCTACGCCACAGTGGAAGAGGAGGTAATATATTCATGTTTTAATGTATAAATAGCGTTATTGCTATATATTTATGTATCAATTGTGGTAGATTTTATTTCGCCGAAATAATGTTCAGAAAAATTAAACCTGTTATTACAACATGACTTTCGCCACACTGTTGTTTTTTCAACTATTTACATTTCACCCGCCCCACCCCGAATGAATTATGTATGATACACTACACAGGAGAAATATGAATCTTCTAAAAAAATTATGCTGATAAAGTGTAGGTTAAGCTCACTATTGCTAAACCAAAGAATTCCAAGGTTGAATTCCCGGGTAAATCAAACTCGATAGCTGGGGACAACAACATTGCTAGGAGTGTAAACTCCAAAATCAAACAACTTCCGCCAGTGGCGGAACTAGAAATCAAAGGCTCCCCCGCAAAGAAAAAACTAGGGCCCCCTATACATATATATATATATATATATATATATATATATATATATATATATATATATATATATATATATATATATATATATATATATATATATATATATATATACATATATATATATATATATACAAAATCTATATCAGGGGTTCTCAACCCCGTGCCCGCGAGCGCCACGGCGCCCGCCGAACGATTCGTATGTGCCCGCCTCTCACTATTCGACAGAGACAGAATTTTTTTCATAAACATTATTGAAAAGGTTGAAGGGGATGTAAATCGAAAGTTTGAGGGGGGGGGGGGTGCAAATCGAAAATTTGAACGGGGGGGGGGGGTGTAAATCGAAAATTTGAGGGGGGTGCAAATTGAAAATTTTAGGGGGGGGGGGTGAAAATCGAAAGTTTGAGGGGGGGGGGTGCAAGTCGGGAAGGGACACTACGCTTCTGGAAGGAGTTTGTCGATTTAAAATAGGCGGTGCCCTCCACCCTACCGATATTTTAGAATGTGCTCTAGAGTTAAAAAAAGGTTGGGAACCCCTGATCTATATCCTAAGTGAGTAGTTTAGTCTACTTCATTGCAATATATAACCATTCTGAGTGAACAAAACAGAAAAATTTAGTCCACACTTAGTTCGAGTTAGAATAGTATCGTAATCATGCTGGTCAAAAATATATAAAGACGTTAGCTTGACTCGTGAATGGTTTCTCGCGTTATGTTTATTTTTTTCATTTTTGGCTTTAATAATATCAATTTTGAAAACATTGATTTTTATAGCCATACTATTGTATAGTACGTCTTATTTAAGTAACAATTCAGAGAATCAATTGCTTTTTAATATACATAGTACAAAACTATTTAAATGAGCTTCGTGGGCATCCCTATTTTAAAGAAGGGCAGTAAGGCTTGGAAGTAGTGTGAATGTTTACCTACCTTTCAAACTATAGCTCTTGTAGATTTTAAAATATTTTTCTACGCAACAATCTCTGCTATAGGTGACCTGTTTTTTTTTTTTACAAAACCACTTTCAAGATGCATGAAAAACTTAATTTTTGAAAAAAAAATTCAATGTTTTTTGGTCGGAACTGGGCCCCTAAACGTCCTGCCCCCCCCCCCCCGCATTGCGGGGTCTGGCGGTATGGTAGTTCCGCCCCTGACTTCCGCCATGTAGCTTGTTCTAGATGGAAGCAAATACTGAAAGGAACTATCTAAAGTTGGGATCAACGTCCTATGCGTCACAATGTAACATTTTAGTTGGGTTGGGGGAAAATCTCTTCAAACATCCAAATTAAGAACAACGCAGAAGGCAATTCGTGTTTCGTTTAATAACGTTTAATTTCGTTTAATAGTTAATTATTTCTTTCAAATATGTGTGAAATTTTTCATTCATCCATCAAATTCATTTAACCGTTAGTCTGTTTTTATGCGTCCGTTCGCTAATTCATTCATTTTTGTGTCGGTTCGTTCTTTCTTTCATTCGTTCATTCGGTTATTGATACATTTTTAATTTGCTAAATCAAATACCCGTTAAATCATTGATTCACTCATTCATAACATGATTTATCTAGTAATTTATCTGAAGTTCAGTAGATATTTACACATTTAAAAAACAATTCACTACATTTTCTTCTTCATTTTTGTACTACATTATTCGATTCTTTTTTAATCAAGGACCACACATGCATATATATATATATATATATATATATATATATATATATATATATATATATATATATATATATATATATATATATATAGAGAGAGAGAGAGAGAGAGAGAGAGAGAGAGAGAGAGAGAGAGAGAGAGAAAGAGCGAGAGAGAGAGAGAGAGAAAGAGAAAGAAAGAGAAAGAGAAAGAGAAAGAGAAAGAGAAAGAGAAAGAGAGAGAGAGATAATTATCTACAAATAAAATGAGCTATAAACATTAAAAAAACTGGAGTCTACTACCAGAACAATTTTCTTGCAGATTAATGATCAAGTTCGTCGCAACTTACCATCGAAAGATGTAATGGATCAAGCAATAAAAAGAATTCTAGAATTGATGAAGGGTTCACAGGGATAGGGCAGTTTTCTTCTCAATAAACTGAATAATTTGCAAAGTTTTACTAAATTTGTTAGCTTAATATGCGTGTTATGTTGTCTTAATTTTTTTGTTGTTCAATGAATCCAGAATTAAAATAAGCTTGAAATGTAACAGGCAAAAATGTAACAGCATAACTTTGACATCTTGAAGTCAGTGAAAGGATATCAGCTCGACATGATCCCATCTCAGTTAAATGAAGGAATACACGATGTATGAATACTTCTATTGTATAATAATACTTCGTGTTGATATTTTGGTTACATAAATATATTTACTTTAGTATTCACCTTACAAAAAAAATTAGTAAATTCTGAAGTGTGATACAACAGCAATAATTAATTGGTATTGAACAAACATAATGTATAATTCTAAAAACAATGATGTAGCATTCAATAAGCGTAGTTCGTAGAAAACTATGATGCTGACCAGAATATAATGACGAAAAAAGTTGATCGCTAGTCATATCTTGATAGCTGAGCTTAATTAAACAAACACATCTTGAGACCACTTAAACAGTCACCATTATATTATGTAGTTGATAAATTAAAGCATTTAATCTTCCCTCATCACACATTAGCTTGCATTAATGAAAGAAGAAAAAAAAACGGCATAATTAAATAGCCAACGATATATAGGATAGGAAAAAAAATGCTACCTTGTATTATAACCAAACAATTAAGGTTTCAATGTGTAATAAAAAAATAATAAAAATAAATAAACCGGGAGTGATCTCTCCTATACTTTCTCTAATATCTTTATATAACACTAAGAGGGAAGGCACTTTGGGATATAGAAATTATTTTAAATCAATTTTTAATTATTAAACTTTTTAAAATATAACAGAATCTCGAAGAAAAAAGAATTGCGCACCAAGTGAACTCCAAAACATTATGTACAATAGTGTTGAATATTATTAGTATTTAATAAATTCACATTTCTTTGAGAAATCGGAAATAACGTAAATTACTAATTATGTTCAACGGAAATTACTCAAATTTGAAAAATAGGCATAAAATTTGATCTTTTACGTATGTGTAAAATTTAATTTATCTATCTGAAACAGTATTTAAGTTATAGGTTTCTGAAAAAAAAATGAAAGTAGAATAAGTACCACTTACGGTTTTTTAAAATCGCTGAAAAGTTGACACAGAACTACACATTTGATATAATACTCATACATGACGTTTCATCAACCTAGCTGTAACGGTACTAAAGGTATCGTGTTCACAGACACATATACACACACACACACACATATATACACACATAGACACACGGGCAAGAGTGCAAAATTATGTTTTTCCTACTAAGGAAGGTGTAAAGCGTCGAGATTTGCAAAACTGTCGTTTTTTTGCACGTTTGCAATACTTTCTCTATACTTCGTATACGATAAAGTACAAATTAAGAAAGAGAAAATAATACGAAACGGTTCTAATTACAAGTATAGTGGTAGAAAAAAAAGTAACATTGAAGAAGCAAGAAGTATTTAAGTGCAGCTAGATATGTTTAACACTAATGAGTTAATTCTTTAAACTGCTATTTTAATTCTTCAGATATAGTTGTCGATATTTGACACCCGCTCGTTCAAACTCTTTTACACTAGGCCTACATACTCTTAGCACACGTTTATATTTTCCAAAATATAGACATAAAACCAAGATATATCAGAAACGTTCTTATGTCACTGTCAAATGTGTTGTCTCTATCAACGCGTGGCCACTATGATGTTTCTGTTACGCTGTAGTCATACAAAACGCTTATTTGAATATTTGTATTTGTACCGTCCAAACCCAACCCAACCTTGTTTGTCCCCACCGTCTTACATCGTCACAAAAAGCCAGACCTCCCCCCCCCCCACATCTAAAAAGACGTCACACCTCGTTCAATAAAGCAGGTCATGTGAGATGGTTGAGTTTGCTGTATCTGTAAAGGTTTCTGCCCATTATTTCACTATGCCTTTAATGAAACAAAGTTATCGATTATTTCCTTTCATTTAATCGATCAATGATAATTACTTACCTACGTTTGAAATTGTGAAACGAAAAATATAACAGAAAGGCAAACATAATACTTAAACGCTGTACACTCATTATATACGATCATTCACAAATTATTTGTATATACATAATATATTTAATTTTGGCATTCAGTGCTTTGTTTTTTACATAAGCAAATGCATTATGTATGTATATAGAGTACCTTTGGGGGCATCCATTTATGACGTCCACAAAAAATTGGGATTTTAGAACCATTATCCCCCTCCATCCAAACGTGTCCATGTTCCCTCCCCCCCCCCTTCCCCCAAAGGTGGACGTCCACACAAATATAGTAAAAGAGAATATGCCAGATGACTAAGTCGAACGATATAAAACATTTTAAAACAATATATGTTTAACTAAAATAAAAAGTGCGTTGATACAAATACTTCACCCTTTGATTGTCAAACATTTTAGAAGGCCATGAACGAGTT
The DNA here is from genome assembly GCF_028476545.2 of Physella acuta. Taxonomy (NCBI): domain Eukaryota; kingdom Metazoa; phylum Mollusca; class Gastropoda; family Physidae; genus Physella; species Physella acuta. Next base: position 177,168 of record NW_026733282.1, read on the forward strand.
GTATGCACTAACAACACCAAGAACCGCTTGAATAAAGGCACCGATAATTTTATAATTTTTAAAAAACACAAATGCAAGATAGTCTTTTTGTCTTGTTTGTGTGTTTCACCGCCAGAGGCGTAGCGATGGGGGGGGGGGGGGGGGGGGGGGCAGGGGGGTACATATGTCCCCGGGCGCCGACCTTAGGGGGCGCTAAAATGGGTTGTAAAAACAAATTAAAATGTAATTTTTGCTGCATTTTCGCATTATAAATAGTTTGAGGAGGGGGGGGGGGTGCAAATCGAAAATTTGCTCTCGAAGGGGGCGCCAAATTCAAAGTTCGTCCCCGGGCGCCGGGAAGGGTCGCTACGCATCTGTTCACTCTAGTGTTAGTTTTACTGATACATTTTATTTAATGTTTATTTATAACTAATTCTAATGTAGAAGTATAATGTTTTGTATAACGACATATATTGTTTAATAATATGTTTGTTTAATTTCTGTTTAAGTTAGTTTCAACTTACACTTTTTAAAAACTCTAAGGGAGACAATCTAAATATTAGACTACAAATATGGTAATTTTGTTTGGTCACAAAGCAGTAAATGACATTCACTATATATTATGATATAAAGAATAAATATTAAATTATATATATGTAAAATTTTGTCAATAGTGTATGTATTTTGTAGATTGAATTTATCATATGATATGAATTGAATTCGAAAACCGAAAGAGTAATTAAAATTTACAATACAAGACACCAAAACATTTCATTTTTCTATCATTTGACTTCTCCTCTTGACTACTTAAACGTAGTAAACTTATTTTATAAAGAAGTATCTGGTCTAAAAATTTAATCTCAAGACCTCAAGTAGAAGACCTGGTTATCTAGAATGCTAGGCTAGATCTAGATCCAGAGAGTCTAGTTAGTCTAGTAGTTAAAAATGTGGAGATGCTTGAGAATTTTGTTAGAATGCTGAGGTCCAGCAGGTAGAGGAACAGAGACCTTTGCTAAAATAGAAATTTAAAAGAAAACAACGTGTCCCCAAGCACATCGACGAGATGGCAAAGTGTTTGTTGGGATCCCATACATACAATTATATTTATAAATGATCTTATCCCTAAAGTCCATTGAAATAGATTTCATAGTCATTACAGACTACGACGATTCTAATTTTATCTAAAATAAGAATTAAAAAGCTTTCCTATACAAACTAATGAGTGAGTTTTCAAATCCAGACATTTTTTTACTATTTATTTGGTTTTAAACAAGCTAGAAGCCCTTCATAATTCAAACATTTTGTTTGCTGTTAACAGTTTGTTTTAATTTGAACAAAGCACCGTTAGATAAACATGGGGTAATCTTCTAGAGAGAAAAGGTGATTAGTATTCAGATAAACAGATCTGTTCAGAACAGAATTTATCAGATATAGAAAATAGTCGATTAAAGGAACTACCAGATAAAGAAGTGTGTTTAGAAAATGACATAAGGCAACAATTCGGCGTATGATGAAACAGTGGGTTGGACTTTCAAAGAAGGGCTGAAGAAATGATTCAGTCAAATCCAACATTTTCTAAAAACCTGGCCACACAAGTCAACGCCGGAGCAGAAAAAAAAGAATTCTTTAACACACAGTGAGAAGTTGGTTACTAACCCAGTACCAAATAGTGCTGATGACAAACCAGGTGTTTGTTGAGTAAGATTAGTAATCTATTTTTTGATATCAAACATTTTGGTTTGCAATAAAATATACGCATTTGTTTTTTAAATCAGTGTAAAATGTTTGCATATCCATTACATGTATGTGTTTATGTATTAGTCACTTCCCATATTTAGTATTAAAAAGACTAAGGGACATAATTTAAAGATGTAGTAAAAAAGTTATTGACAAATAATTAGACGTAATGTTCGCAACAATCTTTAACATCTAAATAACAGTTTTAAAAAAAATATTCTGTTCAATACACATTTTTTTTCTAAAATTTACATTTCATATTTTTGACTATTTTAATTTGATTAAAATTTAATAGGAGACTAATATATTTATTATGTAAGGTATTTAAAGATATTTGAAGCATTCGTTAAACCTGTATTGGGTGCCTTAGCCACTGTTTTTGATATTATAAAATTGTGTTAGATCTATGTATAAGTAAACCATCTTAAATTAAGTAAGTAGGCTACAAGTAAGACAAAAATATTACTTTTGTAAATCTGTATCGGTCCTCAAAAGCCGATGATGAAAAATGCAATACTAAAGCGAACATGTAAGGCTAACTGACGCTGTAAATTACATTTGTGAGGCGGAAAAAAAGTAATATAAGTAGGCCTACATATGGTGTACCTCATTTTCATTTTGCAATATAGAATTAGTGGAATGTGTTATTTTTTTCGTTTTTTTTTATTGATTTAAATTAATTAAACAGAGATGCGTGTGATATCTTATGTATGTCGCGGCTTGTTCACTTGATATGTAGATAGTTTTCCTCAATTGAGATTTGCTGAATGTTTTTTTGTCCTTTTACAATGTGACGTACTATTTGTCAGACTAAAAATGCCTTTAATAAGATTGTTTTTCCCATCGGCGTGGTGGACTGAGGTTAGGGGATGTGGGTTTTTAAGTAGAGCTGAAATAAATTTGGGATTACAGAGAATTAAAATGATACAAATTTTAAGCAACCGGAAACGTTATGTTATTACAATGAGACACATCAACTCAAACATTCTTCCCTATCAAACATCTATATCTGAAGCAGTCCTCAAACAGCTTTATATTCATTTTTTTTTAATTTTATTAAACATTTAAAATAGTAATACTAACTTATTTGTTGGTTTTACACAGCATCAAAGACATGAACATGAATCGCATATATAGTAATACAATTAAGAAAAAAAGGCCTAAGAACTAGACTAAAATAAGGTGTGCAAACTCTGATTAGTGGCACGATCTGAATATTTGATTTCATATTTGGGGGAAATTAGTTTCTCACAAAACAGTATTAGATATTCAATGTTTATTATAAGTATAAAAGTAGACTTCAAAATATATATGTGTGTCTATAGTGTATGTTTTTTGACAATAAATGTATCAACTGACACACAATGAATGAGAAAACGTAAAACGTAATGAAATGATGAATTACTAGACACTCGAATAATTTGGTTTTATCAGTGCACATCGAAATTTGGCTTCATATTTTTTTATTCACCTAAAAAACTATACATTTCCAAAAACTAAGATATAATATGTTTTACTATTCGGACAAAATGTCACTTTACTGGAATGTTTCTTTCTACATGTATGCTTAAGCGTTAAATGCTTACTATTTTTTTACATTCTGCATTCTTCTTTTACTCTATACCAGGGGTCTCCAAACTACGGCCCGCGAGGTCCTCTCATCCGGCCCTCGGAGATCTTTTTGTCGTAGGTGACTGTGGGAAAATGCCACCCCAATGAGATGCCTGTAAGAAACTCTGGCCCCGAACTTATATTTGATAGTTAATGCGGCCCTGGGGCTGAAACGTTTGGAGACCCTGCTCTATATCAATAATAATAAACATTTCCGCACACGTTAAATAAGTTTATTAAGCTAATAAGTACACGCTACAATGTATTGTTATAGTAAAATGATGGTAATTCATTTTAACTTTCTACTATATCAGGGTAAAAGAGAGTGTGTGTGAGGGGTGGGGGGGGGTTCGTAAAAGCGGTCTCGTATAATCGAGTAGATCATGGGGACATGGGCTAAAATATGATTTGTGTGTGGAGTACCACATCCCCAGCAAAACCATCAGAAATAAATTTCTTTTACTTTCTGTTTAAGTTACTTCCAACTTATATATTTAACTTTTTACTTTCTCGTATATACAGAGTATAGAGAAAGTCTTGTAATCGTGCAAAACAAAAATCGAGATTTTGTTGAATTTTTATATAGCCTTAATAGTAAATCATTAGTTAAGGCCAACATATTTAATTGTTATCGTTCACGAATATAAGCAGATTGTATCACTTAGAGTTGTGTCATTCTTAAGCTTCTACACATTTTCTGACAAATTACAACAAAGCCGATATATTTTAAATTACTGTAACTAGACTATAAACTAGCTGCCGAGCCTGTCGGATCACATGCAACACGTTTTGTTTCTAATCTAATGTTTTGTAAGATTTACAGTGTTGTCTAGTTCAAGTTTTGAGGACGATTTTTTGTACCATACATGTATTTTACTTGCTTTTAGTTTTATTTACTTCCCATTATAATTTTAAATCTGTAATACGAGAAACAACCTAATTATTTGATTAAATATGTTGTGAACATTATTTGTTGCTGTCAGAGTGAGTTGTACTATTGAGATTTCCTATTGAGATGGCTGAATGTAATGGTTGACCAAATGATGTGTTGATGATACATGTTGGCAAGTTTGTTTTTTGCCTGGAACAGCTAGGAAAATGTTAATTGCATTGTTTATACAGCTTAATTTGGAATAATGTATTATGTCTGATTGTTTTACAGGTTATATGGCTATTTTTGTTCGTTGGTAAAAGGAATGGCGTGAATAGTCCAAGCACCTTATGATTAATCTTTATTTCAAATTATGTTTAAAATCCAGAGTCTGTCCCTCTCTTTTATTAAACGGCATCAACTGCATGAACCTCCAGTCCATGCAAACATATGGACGTAGCAGATTCTGATGACTTCTTCTAATACTGTTTATGTTAAACTCTGAGTAAATTGGTTTGTATCACTTGGGTCATCATCAGATCGGTACATTAACTTAGAGCTGATAGTCTGTAGGTAATTGGACCGCACTGTGCGTTACATAGTTTTTTTTTTAAATTTTATTTTTTTAATTTCAAGACTTCTACCTACATTTAACAATGTTTAAGAAATAAAACAGGTAAAACTAAAGAACAAAATTAAATGTATGAATTTGTATAACGTTTTCAATGATCTTTTATAACAAGTGAGCTGCGTTCAAGTTGTAAATACTTGGAGAAAAGCCACTCGAAATATATATTTGCATTAGTAAGCTGGATGGGTGTTTGGATTTCGTTTAGAGTAAAAGAAACATTATTCCGTGATTGTGATTGTGTGTATTAAAGATATTTTTTCTGCATTACATTGCACAATGACCAAAACAACACTCAGCAAATGTCAATTGAGGAGAAATATCTACATATCAAGTCAGCAAGCCGCAAATTACATAGGGGCCTACTCAGTTAAAGAAGAGTGCACGCATATATCTTTTTTAATTTCATAAAACAAAAAAACCAAAAAAAAAAAACAATTTGTAAACAAACAAAAAAAAAACGCATGGCACTATACGACACTATCACATACGAGACACTCCATGTGTACATGTTTTAACTATTTCAATTAAATATGTTTTTTTTATAATACATAGAAGAAATGATGACTAGGTACGTAGCGCTGAAAAATCGGAAGTTTCAAAGTCTTTAATACTCGACATAATAAAACTATTAGTCTCGATTTAATGTATAAACAAATTAGAATAGTTAAAAATATAAAATATATAGATTTTATAAAGTTATTTTAAGGGAATGGACATGTTTCTAAAATAATGCTTTAAATATTAAAGCCTGTTTTAATTATGTCTTGTAATTTTGTGTTACTAACTTTTATAATTTTATTCGTATATGCAATTTACAATTGACAAGTAATTCCATATCAAACTTTAAATGTCACATAATGTTTCGACACAAATAATTATTCTCAAATTTGAAATCAAATGATCAGATTATCTCCCTTAGACATTTCTAAAAGTATAAGTCAGAGTTAACTAAAACTAGATCTAGTTGCAAGTAGAAAAAAATGAATTTACAACAATCTGTGTTATTAAAAAAGATAAAGCATGCTAATTCTACAATATGATTACTGGACTCTACTATACATAGATCATTAAGTTGTTTATGTAAAGAACAAAACACACCTGAGAAGAGATATAATAAACAACAAATGAAAGATGTCCGTAATATTAAAAACTAGAGTTGTATCACAAACCACCTGTGGAGGAGTAAGTGTTAAAATAATCTCGCAGTTTATTTTTAATGTTTAAAATCTTGATATGTATATTTTTAGACACCTGGCTGTTTTTGTGTATAGAACAGTGTTTACACATTGTTATAAATAAGCATACTTTATAGTATGCGCTTAATTCTGAATTTCTTATAAATGCGGTACATTTATACAGATAGCTGAATATATCATGAATTAAAAACTCAACTAGTGTATGTGTATATGCGTATCATGATGGTTTGTCTTTCATTGATAATTACATGGGCTAGTGTGTTAAGTTAACTGTTTATATGTAGCTTTACCTGGATTGTGCCTTTAAAGAGGTTGGGCTATGGTGAAGTTTGGTCGTTTTTTATGACAACACCCCGGCAAATGATAGTTAATAAAGCTAATATTTCCAATTAAACGTCTTTGAACTGTAATAACAGAGTAGTAGTAGATGTGTTGACGCTAACGTTCAATGAACTGCTACTGTCATATAACATTTTGTGGATCTTTATAACTTCTATTTAATCTTCACAAAAAAAAAAAACAACATGTCATTAAGGCCACAATAAAAATAAAACAAGAGTTATATTATTTTAATTAATTTATTGAAACAGCAAGGAATGAAAATAATAAGAACAGTGATGTTTTTTTAATAAGTTGCATTTTTTAAACTATGCCTGACTGTAATGCTTGTTAAACGGTCAAATATAAAATGACAAATATTTTTTTTTAATAACACAATGAAGGATAATGCTATGAAATGAACTGGTCTGATAAACTGAATTTACCCTGAACATCAGCATACGTGAGCTCACGTAAGGTACTGTTGAGGTGTAGACCTGTGTAATGTGAAGGAGATAGACGGCGGAACTTAATTTGGTTCATTTACTCATTTTTAATGCTAAACTATTTCGGTCACTAATTCATTTACTCGTCACACTAATAACGCTACACTTTATCCAGAAACTAATTATTCACCGAACATGATTGAAGCATAATATTTCTAAAATTGTTTGTGGCTTTTGTTTGGGTTAGACCAGCGATGTGTGGACGATATATGTTGGCAAGCTTGTTTTCTGCCTGAAATAGCTATAATAGTGTCCATTGTTTTGTTTCTGTTGTTTAATTCGATAACATGTGGCTTATTTAATGGATTTACAAGGGATGTGACGTCCACACACATTTCGGATTTTAGACAAACCCCTCTACAATGTCCACACGATTCTGATTTCAACGATGACCAGCCCACCCCTTTTCATAGGCATCACTTCGGGCCCTATGTTTTACAAGTGTAACCATGGTAATAATGTCTGCCAAAATGAACGAAACACATTTTAATTTTTACTTAGATAAGTTTATGGTTTAGTAACAAATGTGAACTTTTATAAGATGTGGAAACCTAACAGCTTCATGTCGTGTACATTAATGTATCGACTCGTACCTGCCTATCGTAGTAACGGCCACTTGATTACACTGTCTTGAAGGTTTATATTGTAAAGGTCTCTGACTTGTGTGTTTAATAAGCAACATGCATCCGGCTTTGTCCGGATTTCGGAAATATACTACATTTCCAATTTAAATGCCAATATGCAAATATCCTCGGCTATTATAGTAATATCCACGTTAAAATACTCTATTAAACATTTATACTTAATAGGCAACATGCATTATTACAAAAAAAGCTACTCATTTAAAATCACAGGTTAAGTGGTTTTTTATTTTTATATTTGAAATGCTACGCGCATTGACTAAATCTTGATAGACGTTGTCTCTTGGCTTATTACATCAGCAGCACTTTCAAATTTAAGTTCAACAGAACTATCAGCAAATTCCACGAGATGTCAGATAAAACGATGTACATATGTCATATTTAATATTTTTATTGTCATTTTATAACATAAATATTATATAACTTTAAGGTAATTGTCGCTAATTATTTTTTTTTAATACAGTGTCTACTCTTGACTTAGTTTAGTGTTATATTAATACAAGTTATAAGATACAACCCACAAGGTTTATACAAGAGCTCTCATAACAGAACAAGTTGTTCTTTATTCAACATTGACAAACTTCCCACACTTGTCTGAGTATTGAAAAGATTGTTTTAGTTTCTATAGGTATGGGAAAGGGGTGGGGGTGGGGGGGGCAGGGGGGGGGGGAGTGATGTCGCCTGATTATATCGACAACAGGTAACTGGGACTTGTTTACAGTGTCAGTTTAATCGATTTTATTGCTGCATTGGCTCGTGAGGAGCACTACATCTTTGAAATAAAGACATTTCTCTCTTACATGTATGTTTTTTTATTAAAATTAAAAGGTATCAAAAGAAATCAGAATCCTGTAATGTCAAATCAGACGCAGCTGTTAGCTAGTGTTTAAAAATATATCCATTAAATAGATTAGTTTATGTGTATATTTGAGGCAACAAGTAATATTCAAAACCTTAATATATAAAAAGTGCAGAATAACAGTAATATAAAATAAGTTAACAGACAAAACAGTGAAACAAAATAATCTTAAACTTTGTTTGTAACTATCTATTCATTTTTTTTTCTAAATATAAATAATTTTGAAAATAAAATTTGAGTTATGTCAATTTATTTCATTATAGTTTATATATGGGAAGTAACTCTTATGCTTATTTACTTAATAAATCCTTCGCAAAATTATTTTTAAAAATGAAATTTAAATTTTTCCTTTTTTAATGTTTTTGTATTTATTTCGTTATTTTCCTCGTAAGTAAATTTTATTCTGTCTTTAATTTATTCAGCCCACATAAATTACAGATAAGCTTGGGCTTGTCAGAACAAGCGCTAAACAGTTTAGCATTTTATAGAAGATGACTGTTAATAGCAACCAAAACTACAGACTAGCTAAGTAGATAACTGTTTATAGTATGCAACCTTTCACCAACTCGATTTGTTGGATTTGTTGGATTGTATAGCTGCGGAACAGTACACACATCGTTCGTTACTTTGAGATCGAATACATTTATAAAAAATTGTGGCTAAAGGAATTTTATTTATTTTATTCATTAATTCTCACATTAGAATGTATCTATGAACATTGTTAAAATAATAAATAATCAATAGATGTCGGAAAGTTTATTTTGAGTCGCTAAAATCTTGGTCAACACTAAACACATGTTCTCATAGTGAGGCATAGTTAGAGAATTTACACGATAATACTTCTACCGATGAGTATTGCTAATACCAATGTCTTGATCCAAATATTAAAATTGTGTAATGATTATAAACGTATTTTCGGTGTATCTTTCTTTTTCTCTTTAAATTCCAAACCATTGATCTAAAGATGGCCGCCGCAATTTTAATTTCACGGTAAATGTAATTTTCAGTATTATCTAATTTCGTTGAGTCAGTGGCGTAGCGAGGTCGGGTGTCACCCGGTGCGGCACTTAATGGTGTCACCCCCCAGAGGCGCAACGACCCTTCCCGGGGACAAACTTTCAAGTTTCGATTTGCACCCCCCCCCCTTAAACTTTCGATTTGCACCCCTCCCCCCCTCAAACTTTCGATTTGCACCTCTTAAAAGACTATTTAACACTCTAATTAATCACTCAATTAAGTGGAATGATCATTTTTCTCTATATATTTTGCTATTTTTTGCCTTGGTGTCACCCCCCTAAATGGTGTCACCCGGTGCGATCCGCACCCCCCGCACCCCCCTCGCTACGCCATTGCGTTGAGTGACACAGTTTTTGGTGTAATAACTGTTGTTTATTGTATTTTTTATTTCCATTTTGCTGAATAAATTAAATTGTCTAAAAGTATATTAAAAAAAATGTTGCTTGTATTTTATGTTGTGTCTGCGGCGTAGCTACTGTTAATCTAACATAAGCAAGACATATGGACCCAAGGTATCTAGAGGCCATTTTCCCTCTTTGAAAAAAAAATACTTCAACATTGGAATTTTAATATTGAATTAATTTTTGATAATTTAAAGTAGAAAATGGAAATTAACTTTCTTTTCTGCTAAGGAACATATTATTTTTTAAAATCCATAAAAATTACATAAAATGAAAACAAAACACTTATTTTACGGGATACTACATAAAAATACAAAAATAAATTTACTGTCAGTGCGTATACAAATGCAAAATGTGAAGATTATTTAAATTCTTGAAAATATCTCCCTCATAATTATGTAGTAGTAGATATCTTGACTTCACACTCCGAAGGGGCCCACTGATAATGTTTGCATAAGGTCCCGACAATCCTAGCTAGGCCACTGTGCTATGTTTACATGCATGGTATGCTTATTTGCTACTTCAGCGATACTTATTTGGGCGCCAAACATGTAACTAAGTGATAATACAGATGAGTTTATTTTAATGCATTTTAGTGTCTATTTGGGCTTTTGTCACATTCGGGCTTTTGTCACATTCGGGCTTTTGTCACATTCGGGCTTTTGTCACGTACGGGCAAGTGTCCATTCGGGCATTTGTCACATTCGGGCAAGTGTCCATTCGGGAAATCGGCCTTGGGGCAAACGGCTTCCGGGGAAGTGTCTGTCGGGAAAAAATTCGGCTCCCATTTAATTCCATCGATGGTTGGATGTAATTTTCGCCTTTATAAGTGTATTTTTAGTTCCTAGTTTAGGTCTAGTCGTTTAAGAGTGCGTTGTGTGCTGGCTTTTTGAATGGATGCCAATTTTTAAGGTGTGCTAATTCCTTGTAAAATAGCGGGTCTACTGTTGCTTTAGTTTGGTGTTATAATAATAACACTTGTAAGATACAACCTCACTTTCTTCAATTTTGTATTAAACTTTCCAACTTGGCTGGTGAGGACTAATACATATTTGCGAAAATAATATTTCATTCTGACGTGTATTTATTACATTTTTTTTATGTGACTAAAAACAAAGGATTTTAATCTAGTTTCCAGATACAACGCATGATGAAAATAATGTATGTATGCTTCTTTCTTTCCATACAAGGAATGCATTCAATGACACCAAACCTAGACATATAAATAAACATCACAATGAATAAGTGAACTCCGAATAACAATGAGATACAAGTGTATATAGATGAAAAAACCCATGTGTGCAAGTCAGTATAACTAGAGGTACAAACAGATGCTCACAATATTTAGCTTCAACTAAATTACTAACAATGCCTTGGTCTCCACCTCTTCAGTTATGGTAGGAGTAATTTTGTTTTTTTACCTAACAATTCACTAAAACTAAAATGATACACCAATCAATTATTCGGCTATCACAGAGACTTATCTACACATTATCACATACTATTAGCAATCAAATTCAGGCTAATAAATATCTTACCTGCAAAAAATATACCTAAATTTCTAAAAAAAAAAGCCTAGAAGGAAACAAATTATGTAATGTTGAAAAATAAATGCAGAAGAGTAGATCTTTGAACAAATTGTATCTGCAGGATAAATTAAAAGCATGAGCTGTCTGTGTCAATAATTAAATAAACATTAAGAATTCTACCCTTTACATAAAATATACAGATAAAGGTACAGAAGACTAAATTTACAGCTTAACATTTTGATGAAGTTGCACTTCTATCCTAAAGAGACTTTGTTGAATAGCGTCCATAGCTTTAGCACGGTTTTGTTTCAGCATGACATCCAACTCTTTGATCGTTTTAGTTGTTTCTACTTGAATCTGTGCCCCACTGTTACTTTTCTTGCCAATACTGTTTATAGTGATTCTCCTTCTCGTTTTTAAAGGCTAGGATTTCTGAATCTGCTTCCTTTTTTGCAGTTTTGATTCTCTGAGCTTTTCGTTTTCTTGCTTCGACTACTCTTTCTGTTGCTTTTTTCTCTGCGATTAGAAGTTGCTGAATCCCTTCTGTTTTCTGGGCCGTTTTGACTTTGTAATTAAGATAAAATTCTGAAAGAGTATCACTTAGGGTTTTTATTTTTTGTGGATATTTTATTTTATTTTATTATAACTATGCTAGTGCAACTGAAACTACCATCGTCAACCAAAAAGATTTCGCTTTTTATCAATTTGTATAAAACGAATAATATAGCTTTTATCGAATACAATATCAAATAAAATATAAACGTTTGTGGGAAAACAAAGGCTAAAGAATAAAATATAATGAACAATTTTAATTCATATACAAAAAAAAATAAAATGCAAAATTGGTAACACGTTTATATCTATGTACAAATTGAATTTTGCTAAACTAAAAAACTTTTAAGGACCAATAGTAAGTTGTCTCCCATAGGTTTTTATAAAGTACATTTTGGTAGAATTTAAACTACTAATATTAGATTTTAAAATTCTAGATTTTTGCAACACTGTTGTAGAATGAATATTATGCATGTAGGGCTCTATAGTGTTTCCTTGAATTACGTTTTTAATTCGTTCTGAAGCATTGCTCGTACGTCAAACTGCTCGTATATCGAAGCGTTTTTCTTTTTGAAAAACCAAATAAAATGCCGAGTATCCGTTGCATCTCAAAATGCCACACTAATTGTTTATGTTACGTGTTTTAAAAATAAGAATATTGTATCTATAAATGACACATTATGCTTATTAACACAATGAAGGATAATGCAAATAAATACACTGCTTTTATTGCGTGTAGTTACCTAGAAAATCAACTTACTTGAGCTCACAGAAGATGCTGGTGGAGGTGTAGGCCCTGTTTAGGGGGGATGAGATAGGCGGTGGCGCTTCACTTTGTTCACTCACTCACAGTTAATGTTAAAATTGTTCGGACACTTAACATTACACTTAATCTTTATACTTCACCCAACATAATTAAGTCTAAAAATTATAACGTTAACCTCTCTTTCATGCAGGATGTACCCAATTAACCTGTGAATTGAGGATTTTTTTTCTTCCCTTGAATACATGCTTTGTATATTAGTTATGCATTTTTGTTTATCAAATAATCCGATGCACACTACGTTTCATCTTTTCAGTTTTTTTTTTAAATGAGCTTTTAAACTCGCTAATCCTGTTTCTCAAATTTGTAATTGTGTTCGTATGTTAAAGCATTTTTTTTTGCTCGATCGAGACAGCTCGTTTATTTAAAAGCATGTATGTCGGGGCACTTGTATGCAGAGGCGTAGCGACCCTTTCTGGCGCCCGGGGACAAACTTTTTGATTTGCACCCCCCTCAAGATTTCGATTTGCACCCCTCACCCCCCATCAAACTTTCGAGTTGCACTCCCCCCCCCCCTCAAGATTTCGATTTGCACCCCCCCTCAAACTTTCCATATGCACCCCCTCAACCTTTCAATTTATTTTTCCTACCCATTTTGGCGCCCCTGCCCCCCACTCGTTACGCTACTGCTTGTAGGTCAAAATACCATAGTGTTTGTACATTAAATAATTGTTATAATGGTTTTGATTCACGGATGTACTTGTATGTAATACCTATCAAATCACTGACATAATGCTACTGAGATGCAAGAAAGAAGGTCGAACAATGGGATGGTATTTAAGACCACAGTCTAAATTATTCTCAGTATGTGCATACACAGCACCATTTATTAATACCGCTTTACATCATCAACAATGGAATTACTCCCTCTCATGTTAACTGTAAGGCGAGAGCCAGTTAGAGGAGCCACTTGAGCCACGGCTTAAATGGCTTAATAAAAACCTTTCAGATACAACAAAATCAACCGTCTCACGTGACCTGCAATGTTGAATGAGGCGTAACGTCTTTTGTATCCTTGGGTGGGAGGAGGACGGGGGTCTAGATTTTTGTTACGATATGTTGCTGTGGGGAAAATAAAGGGGAAGGATGGATGATAAAATACCCAAACAAGCGTTTCACAGGACAAGAACAGCGTAACATAAACCCCATAGTGGCCGGGTGTTGACAGAGATAAAACATTAGAAAGAAAAGCGTTGGTGATATATCCTGGTTTTATGTATGTATTTTGGAAAAAATTATGAAATTTAACATCGCTTAAACGTATTAACGTCTTTTTTATCTCTACTACTATAGACCTGCCTGTAGAACTAAAATTGTTGTATAGAAATAAACTAAGTAGGCCTAGCGCTAAACATCAGTGGCGTAGCGAGGTCGGGTGTTACCCGGTGCGGCACTTAAAGGTGTCACCCACTAGAGGCGTAGCCATTCCAGGCGCCAGGGGACAAACTTTCAATTTTCGATTTGCACCCCCGCCCCTCAATCTTTCGATTTGCACCCCCCGCCCCTCAATCTTTCGATTTGCAATTTCCCCCCCCCCCCCCCACACACGAGTTGATTGGAGGGGTATAATGTCGTTTTCTGTTCAGAAAAGTGTGATTTAGCTTTCTTTCTGCCTTTCATGTGTGGTTTAACAATTATAAAATTATGTGCCTTTTATTCAAGCAGTTCTTGTGTGAAAGCAATGAATGGCATAAAACAACATATTGCTTACATAACTATGGTGCTGATTAAAAAAAAAATTAAATAATTAATATGGACAGAAAATCATGATATTTTTCAAACGTTCTTCTGTCACTGTCAATCTGTAACAGTGTTGTAAAATTATTATAGATTGTATATTAAATATTACTTGAGTAGCTACTTCACATTTCTGATTTTAAAACATATGTAGGGGAATTAACTCGTACAGGTACTCAAATAATGTGTTTTATGCACATACATTTTAAGGTTTTATAAAAGAAAATGTTTCTTTTATTTTATAAAGTAAACATTCATAAATCCCCGTTTACTTCTTTTTCTAGTCATCTTGTGTACTCGTGCCAATAATTATCTGTTGATTTAAGTTTATCAAGACACCTTTAAGAATTTTTTAACGCAATCTGATGACATGCAATATTTCATGAATTAACAATGCTTAGCTGATATTTTAAATCGAATTAAAAAACAATATTTCAGTCACATCGTATAAACTGCAATAAATCAGCTTTTTTCGACATTATTCCATGACATCAATAACTCTAATAAAAAGTCTATGTCAATCTATTAACCCCGATGTATTGAGCCTACATGTCCTCTCATGTAAGAAACTAAAACATAATATTTTCAATACCACAACCACAAAATACAAACGTACACAGTATTTAAGAAAATTAAAATTATCAGTCTATATTAAAAGACATAAATTATACAGTAAGCATACAAAATAGTCCTATAACGAGAATTAATGTATCATATTATCTTCCTCATTTACACATATGACTTAAAAAAATATTACAAGGAGAGTCAAAAGATTTATGTTTGCAGCTGACATTTCTCTAACCAGCACTGAAGAATATGTTGCTATTTGAAAATCCTAGCTTAAGTAATCACTTAACAAGGTTAACAAATGTCCCGATTGTTGTGATTTGTCTATTAACATCTATTCCACATGTTATTTCTGGGAAACGTCAGTAGACTTTCACATGAACAAACATGAGACATCTCATTTATAGGAATCTGATCCGTCTCTAGAGGTCTGTATTGTGTATCCCTGCTTCACATGTTAAACTATGCTTTTTTTTCTTTTCTTTTTTTTTTCTTTTTTTTTTTTTTCTTTTTTTTTTTTTTTTTTTTTTTGTATTTAAGTGAACTATGTTAAGTTTAAATAATTATGAACGGATTTGGTTGTTAAGCTGCAGTGTAATTAATTAAAAGTTTTCAAGAGTCTTTAAATATATTACATATTAAAGATATTAGTTTCTACTTAAACTAGAATCACATTATAATAGTTTACGATATAATATATACATTTTCGACTATCTGATTGTAAGGTACACAATACTGTTCTAAAATTCTGCTTGAAATGTTAAGGCCTTGTGTAAATATTTCGTTTTATTAAATATGTATTACTTGTATTTTTACTATTTACTGCATTGTAAATTATTTCCCTTGGTCATATTGTAACTTGAAATGGGAAGTGACTAAGATACATACAAATAACTATGGTTACACACTATTTTAAACCGTTTTATGAACATTATTCGTTCAAAAAAAAAAAAAAAAAAAAAAAAAAAAAAAAAAAAAAAAAAGATGAATCAATAAAATAACATAAAAATTATAAACAATATAACGTTTGATATAAGAAAGACAATTAGAATGTGTGAGTTTACTGCCATTTTTTATAATTTTTTTTTTTAACAGCAATGTGTATTTTTTTTTCGATACGTGTAGTCTTCTTCTTCTTCAGCTTCCAAGACGCGGCAAACTAGTTGTAGAAAAGAAAAGCGTAATTAAATGTTTTATTACAAGACATTTGAACACTACACTTTAACAACCGATCAGCTCTAGATTAACAGCAACTAATTATTCAATTGGTTAGGACCATATGCACTTTATATGTAATTTATAGTTGTAACACAATGAATAGCACATAACAACATATTGCTTACATAACAAAAAATAAATAATACATATAGATAGAAAACCATAATATATATATATATATATATATATATATATATATATATATATATATATATATATATATATATATATGTAACGAGCGAACAGTTACCCTGCTCGCAACGCCACATGTTACGAGACTATTTGCCTGTAGTGCCAAATGTAACGAGTTTAACCACTCATGCTACACAACATCGACTACAGTAGAAAGACTCGAAGATGCAGGTTCGCTATTGATCCTTTTATTACATGAATCAAGAAATGCTTCAATATAACACAATGAATCAACAGGAATGCTTCACAATAATAGTCTGAATCAACTGACCCCTAACAGTCCTCACTAGGCTTCATATAACTGAATCCACATGTCTATTGTCCTTCTTAACACAATATAACCAACTTGATATGTCACACAGACTGACTGATCTAAAGCGAGCGATGATCAGAGCGAGCGATCGAAAGGGGAAGAGAACGAGTTCAGTCGTCCCCTCCTATTTATCCCTTGTATTCGTACTCGTCTTCGTACTTGTATTCCTCCGTAATCGATACTTGTACTCGATGTCTCCGACTACTAGTTGCGCAGTTCTAACGTACAGTCCGTTTAATAAACATCTGCATCCTATCAATCAAAGTTGACAGGCCGTCTGAATCCCCTCGTACCGTTTCCCAAAATAGCACGCGTTGGCTTTGAGATTGTTATCAGTCCGATCTAATAAGCCACCTGCTATCAGTTGCATCAGACTGTAATACTGCGTCTCGGCTTATCGTTCGTTATCAGATTTGTAACTAGTAGCTAGGCCTACCCTAGTTACATCTATATATATATATATATATATATATATATATATATATATATATATATATATATATATATATATATATATATATCAAACGTTCTTCTGTCACTGTAAAATGTGTTGTCTCTATCAACACGCGGCCACTATGGGGTTTATGTTAGCGGTTGTTGTCTTATGAAACGCTTTTTTTTTAATTTTACCGTCCACCTACACGCCCTATACCCCCCCCCCTCCCATTTCACATCTAATAAGACGGCATGCCTCATTTACTATGACAGTTCATGTGAGATGATTTAGTTTGCTGCATCTAAAAAGTTTTTGACCCATGATTTTTTTTTTAATTAGTGGCTCAAGCGGCTCATTTAACTGGCTCTCGCCTTATAGTTAACAAGAGAGGGAGCAACTCCACTGTTGATGTTGTAAAGCGGTATTAAAAATGATACTATCTATTCACACATTCAGAACACTTTAAACTGCTGTTTGAAAAGAAATAACATTGATCAGCCTTAGCATCTTTGTAGCTTTATATCAGTGATTTAATATGTATTAAAAATAAACCGGGAGTGATCTCCCCTAAACTTTGTCTCTATCAACACGCGGCCACTATGGGGTTTATGTTACGTTGTCGTTGAATTATAAACCGCTTGTTTCATAATATGAATAAATGATGTTATGTATGAAAACATCGAGATCAATTTCTACTGTTGTTATAAACAAAACTCATTTGATCATTCTGCTTCCTAACATCTTAGTAGCATTATATAAGTGAATTAATATTTATTAACACAAAAAATGTATTTGAGTAGTATTTGGACATACGAGATATGTAGACACACAAGTAACTTTGATGACAATGACACGAGGTTATCATGTAAAGAGATATCGTGGTCCGGTGGAGGCTTATTTTTTTCAAAACGCTAAATTATGGCTATCCCATTTAGTGAGTCGTTTTGTCGTACATTTCGATGGTTTTTTATTGAAGAAAAATGTGTGTCTTTAGGGTAACAACCTGACTACAATACATTAGGCCTGGCTTTTTTGTGGATACTATACACTGTTATATGCATGCCATTGTTGTCTCGGTATGTTTCTTTCATACATTTCTAATCTCTTGTGGTCATATTGCATATTATTCTTTGTATGGTCGACTACAACCAAATAACCTTCGTTCTCTTTCTTCTGCTGCTCTGTGACTGTAAAATATAATAAGACAACTTATCAGCAACCAACACATTTTCCTTCTAAACTACAATGCACAAGACACACGTAAATACATTTTTTAAATATTCGATGTCACTACGGCAATGTGAATCTATATGATACTATATCGATTCAATTTGTTTGTTTATTGATTTTTCAAAACTCGAGATTAAAAAAAAAAGTACAATGTGAATATAATTTTAAAGAAACATATTTATATTTGTAGAGGACTTATTTTAAATGGGACAAAAATAAATAAAAAAATCAGATTTATAAAAATGTTGGCGTTGTATGCGTAATGGAGTTGGAAAAACTGGATTATCCAATTCTGTAGGCGTGTCTGTGTGTGTGTGTGTAAACACGATAACTTGAGTACCATTGACATAATCATCAAGTATCTTCTCTTTAATGATACGTTACCACGCAGTCTGTAAACGTGGTGTATTGTAAAATGTTCACTTACAATCTTTTAGCTTGTTCAGTTATAATTATGGTCTGAAAGATTGTAGTAGCTTATTCAATAACTTCCTCAAATCATCAATAAATAAATGGATTTAAAATAATCAAACGGAGAAAACAATTTAAGCAACAGTCTACAGTTCCAGACAAACAACCTTTTTTTTTTAAAGTGTGCTCCAGGTTTGTATTGTTTTTATCCACTAATGTGTGATTGACCCAGTCAGTTTAAGTGGTGTAAAGTAAGAGCACTACATTCACATATTCAGTTTGAACTCATATATATATATATATATATATATATATATATATATATATATATATATATATATATATATATATATATATATATATATATATATATATATATATATATATATATATATATATATATATATATATATATATATATATATAGTTTAGTAATTAGTATGTGTGAAATGAGGCATTTTATAAAGTTTTGCCTAGAGCGCTAAATAACCTGGCGCCGGACTGCTAATGATGTGGTCGTTTAATTAAGCTCAGGTATCAAGATATGACTAGCGAATACCTTTTTTTTGTTATGCTACTCTTGTCAGCATCTTAATTGTGTATGCAATACGTTTATTGTATGCTACATCCTTGTTATTAAAATTTTACATTACATTTTGTCGTTACCAATTACTAATGATTGCTGTTGTATCGCAGTTCAGTACTTACACATTTGTGTTTGAATTAAAAATACTGAAGTAAATATATTTTTGTAACCACCTTGTTATGAAAATGTCACTGCTATGATTTGGATGAATTCCTACGTCATGTGATCCTTCATTTAATTATTCTTTAGGTTTTCATATTCGAGTTGTGTCTGTTGGTAAATCTAATCTCCAAGCAACATATAATGTTAAAACATTTTTATATTTGATGATTACATTGCACTTGCAATTTCACAATTTACATTGAATGTCTTATATATTTATGATATACATTATTTTGCACACATATAGTAATCGAATCTATAGTCGTTTCCCTTAGCTCTATTATAAATGTACATGGGAAGTAACTATTACTAACAAGCTTTTAAATGCATGCATTTTTTATATAATATACTTTAGATCAGCTCAGCTCAGCTCATGAAATCTAACCCACTTTGTTAAATAAACAACACCAACGGTCTGATCATTCAGTCTATTTAAGTAGATGGATTTAGCAGATGACTAGTTCTGATATTGTTTATATTCAGGTCAAACTTAGCTTAAGAAACACCATTCGAAAATTTAAGACCTGGAACATTTATTCTGAATTTTCCACATATACTTACAACGGGGACAGCATTTTCATAGAGCAGATGGATTGCAGTTATGTTCTTAAATGAAAAATTCAAATAATTGTGGTTAACTACTTTTGTAAATTAATAAAACATATGAAATCAACATGTGTATATGTGTTCTAGTATGTAAGTAAAAATATGTCTTACAAATCGAAAATACAATTTAAGAAATGGATGTAAGCGACATCTAGGAATAATTTATTTTACATTATGAACAGCGAGGGAATCCGTGGGTGATGACTAATGATAAGGGAATGTAATATATTACTGAAATAAATAAGGAAATATAGAAATGTATAACTGTAGGGGTCATGGGGACTGAGCTATTAAATTATAGAGATAGTTGAGATGAGAATACAAGGGCAGTGATGCGTGTCCTGAATGTTTTGTTATGTGCTTTGTAAGATGTGTGTTATATTTGTTGGATGTGAGTTAGGGGAGGGGAGACAAACACGAAGAAGTCCCGAAAATTCACTGAGTTGTTGATTTTTTTTCCCCACGTCTACCGATGTGTTGAGTGTAGACATTACTTGTTTATGTCAGAATTTGAAGGGAATTATAAAAGGGAATATTTAGGCCGACATAAATTGACGAATAGAAAAGAGAGAAGAATAAAATTCGATACTAAGCGAGGAGTGGGGATTCGAATAATTGTAATTAACATTTTTTTTATTGATAGCCAGTCTTTAAATGTGTATATAATAACACAATAATTGAATATGTAAACTAAGTTAAAAGATAATACTAACAAAGTAAAATAAAAGCTGTTTTTTATTTTAAAAATATTATATATATATATATATATATATATATATATATATATATATATATATATATATATATATATATATATATATATATATATATATATATATATATACATACATATATATACTTTTTTGGCCCCAGACATGTAATTTTATGCCTCAGTTTGCCTTGCCATTTCCGCTTTAGTATTACAGTTTTCATCGTCGGCTTGTGAGGACTGATACAGACCTAAAACCAGAGGCATAGCGATGGGGGGGGGGGGGGGGGCAGGGGGTACATATGTCCCCGGGCGCCGACCGTAGGGTGCGCCAAAATGGGTTGTAAAAACAAATTAAAATGTCATTTTAGCTGCATTTCGCATAATAAATAGTTTTTTTTTTTGGGGGGGGGGGTTTGCAAATCGAAAGTTTGAGGAGGGGGGGGTGCAAATCGAAAATTTGAGGAGGGGGGGTGCAAATCGAAAATTTGCTCTCGAGGGGGGCGCCAATTTGAAAGTTTGTCCCCGGGCGACGGGAAGGGTCGCTAAGCTTCTGCTTCAAACATCAATACCTATATTTGAAATGCAGTTTACTGTCATTCATTTAAGCAGGTTTACTTATGTATGGATCTAATAGAAAACGTAGATGTCTATAACGAAAATGTGTACGTACGGTGAGAGTGTGTGTGTGAGTGGCCTCCCCTTGAAAGTGGTGTGCCAGCGTGAAAACAAGTGTGTGAACGAAGCAGTGTGTGAAGCAATGTGGTGTGGTGTCAACAGTGGACCTACTCGTCCGTTTTCTTTTTGTCAAGTTTCTTGTTGTTGGTGAAAATAACCAGTAAACTCTTTATGAATTGTGTTTCTTTACAATTGTTACACTTGGCTCAAACGAGCCAAAAATACATACGAAGACGACTGTAACACTATCATTTTACCTGAACTACTATCTCAATGTTAGAAACTGTAATGTAAACTGTTAGTTGACTGAACATGCTTTGTTTACTGTAGAAAAAATGTCAGCTCATGAACCTTGTGTTTAAGTTTTCTACTCACTGGCCGCTTGATGTGTATATACTCGCTTCTTCTATCTTGATAAATGTCACCCAAACTGATGTCTATAATTTCATCTGAAGATTTTTTTAGCCTATATGCATTCAGACATATTGATTACATTCACCCAAATAATAGTTTTTAATGAAAATTATAATTTCTTCATGTTGGGTATTTTATTACTAATTGTTCAATTTTGAAGATAGCTCGTACATTGGTGTTAAAAAGACTTGTGCCAAAACATGTGCATCAACTTAAAATACCGGACTAAATAGTTTTACTTATTAAAAGTATTAGCTTCAAAATACACTATTATTTTTAAAAACAAAGATAAACACATTTGCGAGGTTTGATCAGAAATATAATCTAGCGATAGGCATAAACATTTTACTTTTAGTATTTGTTTTGTGCCAAATGTTGACTAGCTTAGAAGGCAAGGTTGTGACTTAGATTAAAATCTGGAATAAAAAAAAAACATTAAATCCCAAGCTAAAAATCTACAGGCAAACGTTGATAGAGACAAAAGACCAGTGAAGTGGAAACAATATTTATAAACACATTAATGGTCTATGTATCTATATTCCCGTAATTGTTATGTAGAACTACATATTTTATAATGCACATGTTGTTAAAAATACATTTCTTTCACTATATTTTTGTTTTAGTTACTTTCCATTACTATTTTAAATCAATTCGATGGGAAACAGCCTAAATTATTTAATCAAAATTGTGTGGGAATTGTTTATTATGAAATCGAATATGAAATTTAATGTTTGATTTGACAGTAAGAGTAAATTTTAAATTAGATATATAAAAGTCTGTCCAAAGTATAGGTTTCATGGAGATTAGATTTAACAAGTTACAAAACTTTAAAGAGAAAACTGAAAGCGTAATCAAATGATTTATTACAAGACACTTGAACACTTTAATTCAATAGTAGTGTGTGTTTCTTCTTATCTATGGATGCTTGAATATACATATTTTTGTATTCATTCGATCTATAAATGCTAGACCTAATTCAGCCAACAGTGTTGTGGTCTCCTCAAAGTTATCAGTAAAATACATTTTGATTCTAGTCTTAATTAGATCAACAATTGTGGAGTCTAAATATTTGTTGGGATTTCTGGATTGTTTCGTTTTCTCCTGTCCAGTTTTTGTCCTTTTCAATTTCAAACACAGATGTCATACAATGTCTGCATATAACAGTGTCGGGAGGTTATCTTGCTGCAGTTGCTGAACACTGACCAATGCATGTTGTCTTCAGATATGTAATTACTAAGTATGTTTTTTTTTTTTTAAACTGTAATTAATTAATTGTTCTGTTTAATATATGGTTTATTTTAAACTTTTAAAATAATAATATAACTGTTCGGTGTAGTATTTAACATTTGTAAAGATATGAACATACGAGTATGCTATTAAAACAAATGGAAATAACCCATTATATAAGTTGTCGACGATATGTAAATTATTGCCCAAACATCATTTGTATACGGAGCTAGATAGAAACACAGACGTGCTTATATTAAATTGTTATTTATAATAAAGTAATTTGCGTTTTTGTTCAAATGAGACTGACCGCTCTGACAGGACAATAGTAGTCTTTATACTGACCAGTAGCCAGGGTTGTTAGTGCCAGGGGGATAATTTGTTAGGTCACATGTTCTGAGCTCATTGTCCCGTGGGAACAGCTAGGGGGTTAAGATAGGGGTATAAATACAGGCAGGTTAGTTAGTCTCTCTCTCTCTCTCGCACAAGCGCTCCCGACGTTAGTGGTTAGGGGAAGCCTCGCTCAGCAGAACAGGCATTCAGCGAATTAATAAACAGCACAAACTAAGAAAGTCTCCTGTTCCGTTGATTACTTCACTGTAGCTGACTCGGGTAGAATAATTAAATACCCCTAGACAACGACGGCATTATTGGCTAGCGCCCGAGCCAGTGTCAGCAACGTATTCGGCCGGCGACTAAGCAACCGGACGGCAACATCATAGTCCGGTCTGCAACAGTTTTAGCAAAATAAACGTGTATTATAATAGAAAACCTAACCGTATAATCACTTCATGTCGAGTACACTAATATATCTATTGGTGCCTGCCTCGGCTATTATAGTAATAGCCACTTGAATATTTTTGTTTAATTTTAAGGTAATCGTCGCTAATTCTGTGTTTAAGAAAGTATCTACTGTTGCCTTAGTTTAGTGTTATATTAATAACAATTGTAAGATACAAACTACAGATATTTTTCTCCGGGGAAGGGGGGGGGGCGGACACTGTTAAAAGCATATATTTTCTATATAAATTATATACATTTCATTTCGTTCGGTTTATACAAGGGCGTTCATACAAGAACCAGTCGCTCTGTATCGAACAGTGACACACTTCACACACATGTCTGAGTGTTGACAATATTATGTTTTAGTTTCTGAAGGTAAGAGGGGGGGGGGGGGCAGAAGGTCTGATTTTATCGACTGCAGGTAATTGGGGCATGTTTTTAGCCTCAGACATGTAGTTTACAGCGTCAGTTTGTTCAATTAAGTATTACACTTTTCTGCATCGGCTCGTGAGGAACACAACTGCTGTGCAGAATAATTCTTTGTTGTATATATTTCCTTTTTTTTAATAAACCAATTATTAATCAGATGGAGAACGTCAGCTCAAATACTTTATACACTGTGAATGAATATATCGTTCGAAAAATTCCTTTGTATAATGGTTTTGTAATTATTTCATTGTTTTCCTGCTATATATTTTTTATTATGCCTTTAATTTATTCTTATGTGTGTTGTTAGACCACGTCAGGCCTCACAACTATGTCGGTGACATACACGTAACGGACAGTCCTGATAAGGTTATGCTTGCCAGAACATACGCTAAAGGAAGTTGTACATTTTATGAAGGAAACACAAACTGCTGACTAACTAAATATAGAACTGTGTATAGTATTCAACCTTTCACCATTCACCAACTACATTTAACGGATTGTATAACTACAGATTTTTTGCACACATAGTTACCTAGAGATCAAATAAATCTTACTAAAAAAGGTTCCTAAATGAGATTAGTATTATTAAGTATCCAATACTGTATGCATCTATGAAATGTATATCAATCATAAATAATTATTAGCTATGCGATTGTTTATTTTGAGTCGCTAAAATCTTAGTCAAACACTAAACATAACTTTATAGATACGCATTGTTAGAGTTTTGTCAACATAATATGAAGATTTTTTTTTAATATGAACACACTCTATTCTAAACGAACAATACCTGGTTGGGATCTTACAAAGAATGTACAGTGCTAATAATAACTCACTCCTTTCTAAATGAACGATAAGGGTTGAGTTCATGTCGGCGGTCATCGCTACAAAATTGAACGTTTTAAAATATAGCCCAAGGCACCCTGTGTAGTACTTCATTTTGCTAGGCCGTTAGGAACTACCGTAGTAAACAAATACATTTCTTAGGCTCAGGCCTGAAATTTAAGGAATTAGTTTGTTTTTCCACTAAATGCTGTGGTTGTTACAATTCAGTATGTACGATTTTTTAAAAGTAAAAGTATATTCAAGCAGGCAAAATTTGTTAAGTCTCTGACAACACTATAAAAAATTGAAGTGTACAAGTGTCTTGTAATATATCATTTAATTACGCAAGCAGTTTTCTCAGTCAAGTTGTGTCATTTGTTAATTCTAATCTCCAAGAAACATATACTGTTGACAGATTGTTTAGATATGTAATTTTAATCTAACTCTTACTGTCACATGAAACATTAAATGTACTATTTAGATTTATAACAAATACTTTCCACATAATTTCAAATCAAATTTTGAAGTTGTTTCCCTTATCTTCATTTTAAAAAGCTAATGGGAAGTAACTTAAACTAAAAGAATGTAAAGAATTTTATTTTTTAACAATGTATGTTTACATCATAATAACATGGTAATTCTACATAAAA
Source organism: Physella acuta (assembly GCF_028476545.2). NCBI lineage: Eukaryota > Metazoa > Mollusca > Gastropoda > Physidae > Physella > Physella acuta. The sequence goes on from NW_026733282.1 coordinate 203,009, forward strand.
ATTACAGAAATCTAGATACATACATCATAGTGAGGAGGTCAGCAATATGCCCAGGTATCCATCAGAGTTGAGTGGACTCAGGGACGGTCTACTGACTTGAACACAGATTCGAACTCGAGACCTATGAGTCGGCAATCCAGCTCTCTAACGCTAGCTTCTATTTCGGCTGTTTTTTTTAAAGCGTTAAACTTGAGAGGGGTGTATGCGTTATATTTGATGATTACTTCTATTACTAACACTCCAACTATAAACATGTGAAGCTGACGGGAAATTCCGGCGACCATAATAACACCAACCAGTCCGAACATCGAAATACAACTTGAAGTTTAATTATCAATCAATAATACTAGGTCTACACTACAAAATGTAGGCCTAAAACATGTACTTTCTCTTCACTTCTTGGTGGTTGATTAGAGAAATGGTGTGTACTGTGGGTTCTATTTCACTGAATTGTCCAAGATCCTTGGAGACAGTCTTTTTACTTATTTAAGTCATAGAGTCTGTCCTTATTTGTTTCATAAACAATATCAACGGCCTGACGCTTCTGATGTTGTCCTGACGTTTGCCTGATGCCGTCCTGACGTTTGCCTGATGCTGACCTTGCGTTGGCCTGATGCTGTCCTGATGTTGGCCTGATGCTGTCCTGATGTTGACCTGATGCTGTCCTGACGTTGGCATGATGCTGTCCTGACGTTGGCATGATGCTGTCCTGACGTTGGCATGATGCTGACCTGACATTTGCTTGAAGCTGACCTGACATTTGCTTGAAGCTGACCTGAAATATGCCTGATGCTGACCTGACATTTACCTGATGCTGACCTGATGTTCACTTGATTCAAAAACACATAGTAGATGCACAATAACAATAGTTGGTCTCACATGGGTATAATACATGTACGTAGTAATAATAATTATGATCCACACTGTATTTGTATTGCAAAGAAAGGGAATTAATCGAGTATATATTTAAATAAGCTAGATACCAGAGTTGTTTCCTTTATCTAAGTATCTCCCTTCTTTTATACACCAATCTATTTTTAAGTTCTCCTTGCCGCTCTATTTTTCTAGTAATTTTTAGCTTAATTTTTATGTTGATTTCAATATTCATATTTCATTTGAAACAAAAATGCCATCTGACAAGTATGAAAACGACAAATTAATGACCTACTCAATTAAAAGTCAGAAATAAGTTTTACTCTTGTGAATCTCTACCCTTGCTCACAAGCCAATGATAAACGCTGGAATACTGAAGTTAACTGATGCATTTAATACCATGTGTGTTGAAATACATCGACATATGGTGTCACTCGTCCTATGTTTTACAACTGTAACCATGGCAATGATGCCTGACGAAATTTACTTTTACTTCGCGGTATTTTAACAAATGTGAACTTTTATCAGATTAGGTAACCTCATGCCATTTATGATAATTTATCTGTCATGGACCATGACTTTTGTTTTAAATAAGCAGCATGCACCCGGCATAGCCCGGATTTAGGAAATATCTTACAATTACAATTAAAATGT